>NC_143012.1:89825028-90028472 GCF_055824585.1 Amblyomma mixtum
TGGACGAGAAAGACCGGGAGAAGACGGCTTTCGTGACGCCAGACGGCCTCTATGAGTTTAAAGTGCTCCCATTTGGTCTGTGCTCACCACCGGCCACGTTCCAACGCATGATGGGCATCGTTCTCTCTGGCTTGAAGTGGCACTCCTGCCTGATGTACCTGGACGATGTCCTAATATTTTTGGCCACCTTTGATCAACACTTGGAGCGGTTGCGCATTGTGCCACAAGCGCTCAAATCCGCGCAATTCACCATCAAAGCCGAGAAATGCAATTTTGGCTTCGAGGAACTTCGCTTTCTTGGTCACGTTGTCATCGCACAAGGTGTTCGCCCAGACAATTACAAGGCCGCTGCCGTCTCTGGTTTTCCACGCCCAACTGACAAGAAGGCTGTTCGCCGGTTTTTGGGGCTGTGCTCCTATTATAGGCGTTTTATTCAAGATTTCTCGAGAATGGCTGAACTGGTAAAAGCACTGACCCGCGACGACGCTCCCTTCCAGTGGGGAACTGACGAAGAGGCTGCATTTGTCGAGCTTCGCAGTCGTCTACAAAGTACTCCGATACTCGGCCAAAGACCCCTCAAGACGCTTGGCTAGATGGAGTTTACGCTTGCAAGAATACGACTTAACAGTAGTACAAGTCGGGCCGTAAGCACCAGAGTGCGGACTGTCTGTCAAGCGCGCCTATCCCAATTGATACCGAAAAAACCACCGATGAATATCCTTTCCTGCTCACTCTTAGTGCCACCCAAATGCCGCCGCTTCAGAGGGCGCACTCGGAGTTCGCGCCGCTCACCGATTACCTCGAAGGTATCGAAGCTCACATTCCGCGTGTTTTTCTTCGACGGCTCAACACCTTTACTTTACGATCTGGTGTACTCTACAAGCGCAGCTTTGCCAACAAGAAAGAAGCGTTCGTACTTGTCGTACATTCACAGTTGCGGCCTGAGGTCTTGTGCCTGTCATGATGAACCATCCACCGGCCATCTTGGAGTGAACAGTACACTCGCGCGGATTAGACAAAAGTATTATTCGCCCAGGTTACTCCAATCGGTGCGGGCCTACGTAAAAACATGCCGTGATTGTCAACGCCGGAAGTATTCTAAATTGAAACCAGCCGGATTTCTTCGCCCCGTCTGTCCACAGAAGAGCTCTTTTCACGAAGTGCGCATGGACATCCTTCGTCCATTTCTGAAGTCTTTGTCTGGAAAGCATTGGATAGTCGTTGCGACCGACTACCTCACACGGTACGCTGAGACAACGTCTCTTTTCAAAGGCACTGCTGCTGAAGTGACGCAGTTCTTCATCCTCAAGATTGTCTTGCGTCATGGAGCACCCGCCGTTGTTGTTACGTACCGGGGAACTGCTTTCACGGCCCGCTTAACCCAGTCCGTGATGACACAGAGCACACGAGACACCAACGTGCTACGGCTTATCACCCGCAGACAAACGACTTGGTAGAGTGGCTCAACCGCACACTAGCCGACATGCTGTCTATTTGCGTTGACATCGAGCAGCGAACCTGGGACACCATTCTGCCCTACATGACGTTTGCGTACAACACCGCCCGGCAGGAAACAACCCAACTGACCCCCTTTCAGCTTGCCTCCGGTCGGCAGGTGACCACTCCGTTGGATGCTATGCTGCCCGCCGACCCCTCGTGCGACTCAGACGCTGACCACGACGTGGACACCTTCGTTCAACGTGCTGAGGAAGCGCGGCAACTGGCACGCCTGCGAATTAACCGTCAAGAGGAGACTGACGCCGCTAGATACCACCTCGGACGCCGGTCCGTCAATTACGCGCCCGGTGACTTTGTGTGGGTTTGGATACCTGTTCATCGCCGCGGGCTCTCTTAAAAGTTGCTGCGCAGATACTTCGGCCCTTACGAAGTAGTGCGCCGCACCAGTGATGTCACTTATGCATTTGCTGCCGCCCCGACAGCTTGTTCATCGCTCCGGTCGCACCGAACCAAAGTCGTGCACATTGTTTGCATGAAGCTTTACCACGACAGGCTGCCTGACTGAACTGTAGTCGACTGCAACTGTGTCCTACCTTTTCGCTGACTTTTCTCTGCTAGCAGCATAGTGTCAGTGTTGCAGAAGAGGGAGGCAGTGATGCATGCCTTCGAAGAAACAGAAGTAGTGCATGCACTAGAAGAGGAAGAAGTTAGTTGCCGCTCGCTCGCGCGCTCGGACCACTCAGGGACCGCCGCAGATTTTCGTCTCTGCACCGGTGTTCTACTTTCGCGTTGCACCCTGTAATATTGACTATAACTCCGGTAATTGTTCGTTTAGATCCAAAGGGATACCCCTATTTTGGGGGGACAGGTATGCATATACTCTGCCGGTGTTGTAGAAAATAAATGCGCTTTGCTTTCTTCCATTATTTTCGTACTTGCGCACTGAGAGTGGCAAACACAATGTGAATCGTGACTTCCTGCTTGCTTCAAACCTATCCTCAAGGCCGGGAATTCGTGATTTCCAATTTGAATGAGGTAAATTGAATTCCCCTACAAGCATAACACAGCTTCCATTGTTTGTTACAGCAGTTAAAAGGTCATCCAACCTTTGGAGATGTTCGGCCGGGCTTCTACGAGGCATATAAATGTCGCAGTTACCCTACCACATCGTTAATATTTAATTTACAGCACACGCTTTCGTCATTCCTAGTAAAACGCAAAGGTTTATATTGGAATGTGTGCATTAGGAGCAGTGCCAGACTTTCAAACTTCTTCTATCTAAATATCCGCGTGCAGATATGTCGCTATTACTGCAATAACACGAGTATTGTGATCGTTAAGCACTCCAGAGGTTCTGATTCTTTCACCACACTTCTCGCTTTTGCGTTTAGTAATCATGGTTTCTGCTTTTTTTTTGTCTTTCATGAGAGCTGGACGCGTTATATGGACAGGGGACACTTTTACATCAGAGTTACTTTGGAGGCCCCAGATATAGGCAGTGTCTTCTGTTTAGAGTTGCCAGTGAATAGTCGTCAGAAACATTGACGCTGTTATATTTCAGTCTTGTACGATTACCAAAAGGGCACCTTCTCCCTGGAATCATGCAAACTCAGTAGTCCTCTTGCATTCAAAGTTTTTTTGCCTATGTCTGTGTATTCTTCCCAATGAAATAACAGAGGCGCGAAGCTTGCCGGCAAAAACGTTCTTTAGCAGTTTGGTTTAACTATCCCGCTATTGTTTCTTTCACATCGTCTGAGACGCCAAATACGATAACCTTATATTCGCTGGCTCAATTCTATATCGTTTAGTTTTTGTTGCTGCAGTTGAGCAGTGCGCTCATGGCTGCAAGCAGGGTTTAGAACCCGAACAGAACAGAACCCGTACTTTTGCCCGGAACCGAAACAAAATCGAACCCAAATATTTTTCTCCACCTTGGAAGTGAACCAGATCCGGTACTTTTCAAAGGAACCGTTCCGAACCAGTTCGAGACTTGGCTCGGCCGTGCTTTTTGTTCCAACACGGCGTACGTTTTTTCAAACAAAATGACATGCGCTAGCCCGTAGATTTATCCACCGAAAGCTGTCGGCGCCAAGCATTGCGAGAATGGCAACCGTCTATGCAACAAAATTGAAGAAGTCTTTTGTCTTCAAATAAGCTTAATTGGCGCTTCTCCAATGTGCCTTCGGTAATTCTAAATCACTCCAGATTGACATGAATTACCGGGTTTAATTGTATCCTCCCTTCATATGCTTATACATAGCTTGAATCGAATTATTGACACTGCTCTACCTCCTAAAACAGCGAGTGAGAATGGCGTCCTCTTCTTTGTGCCGTATGCCATAAATCTATGAAATAGCCGCCTGGACCCAATGGTGTTGTGCAACATTTCCTTTCGGAGGCATTCCTTGCCTCAGACAGCAGATACTCACGTTGGCCCCTGACCCCCCACTATGGCTCAGTGGCTGTGGTGCTCGCCAGCTGATGCCAAGGTCGCGGGTTCGGTACCTGTGGAGAGGTGGCATATCTATTACGTCGCAATGCAAAAACGCGCGGGTGCTGTGTGATGTGAGCGCGTTTTGAGGAACCTGAGATGGTCTACGTTAATCTGGAGTCCTCCCATAGAGGGTTCCTGATAGACTGCGCTTCGCTTTGACACGTTAAACTCCAGATATTACTATCGTTACAGAACAAAGTATAAATTGGTGTTCTTTTTTAATAATCAAAACATTCCGTGTAGCACGTGACCAAAATAAGGAAAAGCAGGCTTGGAGCAGCGGCGATACACTTAGAAAGAAATTAAATTGTGAGTACACAACGAGCAATGTGGAAATACATGCACTCGCTGGCACACGAAAATGATTACGCCCAGAAAGGTGCTGTAACTGTAACTGTGTAACTGTGTAAAATGGAACTGTATTGAAATGATTTTGTGTTGCACTGATGGGCTGAAATTGTTATGCTTATAAAAAAATAAATGCCAATCTCTAGCAGGCAGCTTCGTCACGCTGTCTTAGGACTCCTGGATCTTTAATTCTCGGAGAGGCGGCTCATATCTGCCTCTCACTGCCGCACACGACAGAAGCCCACAGGGGATGTAATTTTTTACATAATTTCTTGTTGTTCACCAATGGGAGGTTAATAAGGTAACTATTTCTAAAGATAATTGATTAGAACGAAGAAAACACAGCCGCCGGGGGGATTAGAGCCTACAACCTCCGAATTTCGCTTCCGGTGTGTTACCAACTAAGCTGCAGCGACAGCTGTCCTATCTTCTACTTTCAGGGGTACTTATCTCTAGTGTAACCAGCGCCACCTTCGTCCATAGATTTAGACGTAGTACTACGTCCTCTTCTACCGCGAGTGTCAAGAAGGATTGTGACAGAACGGTGAGGTAGGAAGCTGTGGGGCAACCCTCACTTCGGGTTGGTTGTGTCTGAGACGAGCGACTTATGCTTGTTGGCGATCTTTCGTAGAACGCTTTGGCGACGGGACATACGGAACATTCACAGCAATCCACCTTGGCTACATCGGCTACGGGTGGACATGGGGGACTGGCGAGATTGAGGTGAAGGTGGGTGAAGATGCAGTTTTCGAGCGCAGCTCTTGTGCTCCCGTTCCTCTGCTCCGCGCGGAAGTCGGCGTTGTCGGAGCAACCGCTTGTCCAAGTAGCAGAGCGAATGAAGCGCCATCTGGAAAGTGGCTGCCACGGGAAGATCTCGGGTGGTGCTAGCAGAATAACACGCCACCTGGCAGCAGGTGCACTGTACAAGAACGGAAGATTGGGCGAGTTGGCGTTCCATCGTAACAAGAAAATTCAAATAGCGCAAACCAGGACCAGGACATGTGAAGAGTTGCGTTCAAACTTCGCAATAAATACAATCGTAATAGTTTGTCATGTTTTTTTACCAGTAAGTGCCCGGATGTGTGCCCACCAGATTGTGCACGCGTGTGGCCGTGGACCTGCACAGGCGCACGCACGTACGCCCGCACGCACGCATACACACACGCATGAAATACCCAGATAACATCTAAGTGGTATCAAATAAAAATGAAATTTCCTCCCAAGGTACGGGGAATTGAACCCAGGACTATCCTAATGCGAAGCGAGCACGCAACCCCACGAAATTGCTCTTTTATTAAACGCGGCATTTGTTACACTAAAATTATGTTCACTGCATTACTTCTTGGCGAACAAAGGTGGACGCAGTAACAGTGCGCATTGCCTTCCGACAGCAGGCATGTCATAAGAAAGAGAGAAAAATTCATAATCGTCATCATCATCAGCCTGACTACACCCATTGCACAGAAAAGGCCTCTCCCACGTCTCTGTCCTTCGCCCTGTCCTTCGCCAGTTGCGGCCACCGTATTCCCGCAAAAATCTTGATCTCATCCGCCCACCTATAAAATTTTCTGCCGCCTCTTGTTACGATTGCCTTCTCTTGGAATCCACTCCGTTAAGGACCAGTGGTTATCTTGCATTCGCATTACATGCCCTGCCAAAGAGAATTTCTACCTCTTGATTTCGACTATGATGTCATCAGCAATGCTTTACTATTCTTAGAACCTCGGTATTATTAGGTGCTCCTCGTGACTTTTAATTTATCCGTAAGCCTGGTAGCTTTACCGGAAGACAGGTGTGACCCATGTAATAGCGGTACACAAGAACAGTGACCGGCTACTAGTAGAAAACTGCTGTCCCATTTGATTGATACCTACAGGATAAAAAACATTAAAAGCATTCATTGATGATTGCATGACAAACATTTTAAACGTAACAACTCCGTGGCCGATTTTTGAGCGTTGATTTCTAAAGCGATTGTTGACGTGTAACTCTTAACGACTTGCCATGGACTCGCTCTAACCATGACTCGATTCTTCCGGCCAGGCTCTTTTTTTCTGCGTTCACTTTACGAAAGCATCTGATCGCATACCTCACGGCAAAAATTAAAAAAAAATACTTACAAATCTCGGTCTTATTACTTCAATCAATTTGATAAGCGCGCACCTCCGTTCGGCGGACTGGAACCGGACTGGAACACATCTTCCTCCTAATCTATGTCAGTGATATAACTGGCAACATCATAGTATTACGTCATGATTATCTTGCGTTTAATCAGCTTAATCAGCAGCGGTAGCGGAAACGACAAACAGCCAAAATTCGTCGCCTGCATTTTCCAGGTACCGCCCCCTCCACCCATATTGAAGAAGCCACGCTGACGGTTCCGCGCTTTTACAACGATCTCGGAAGCACGTCTACGTCACCTCTTCCCAGGAAGATTAACAAGTGACGTCAGCGACACAGCGGCTACATATTCCCGGACCATCGGAACCTCGGCTCATTGGCAGCAGCGGTAGCGGAAACGACAGACAGCTAAAATTCGCCGCCTGCATTTTCCAGGTTAGTCAGTACGAGCTTAGTGGTCTGATTTTTTTTTTTACTTGTCTGAAGCCCGCTACCCGGCTGCTGCCAACTGTTTTTGAACACCTGTGCTTGCTTTTTTCTGACATGTAGTGCCTTCATTTGTCTCGCATATCTCTGACAGTATCTATTGTTGTTGTTAGCGACTGTCTCTTTACTATTGTCGCCCGCCAATCATGACGAAGGAACTTGCCAAGATGTTCGGGGATCTTAAGCGTGAGCTGAAACAGGAGCTCAAGGATCTCGGAGAAACCTTTGACCGTGACCTGAGGAAAGAAATTAGAGATATCAAAAACAGCCTAGCCTACATCAATCAGGACTATGAAGACATGAAAGAGTCTGTCAATCGCATAAAAGAGGAAAACAAAACACTTGAAGAGACTGTAGAGACTCTGCAAGAAGAGCGCATTCTAAAACAGCTGAAGGACTATGACTCCAGAATACTACAAACTGAGCAACACTCACGATGCACCAATGTATAAGTGAAGGGGCTGCCATTGGCAGCAAATGAGAACATTCTTGAGCTTACAAAGACACTGGGAACAGCTATTGGCGTACCTCTTGAAAACACGGACATTCAGGCCTGCCACCGTGTTCGCACAGCCAATAATGATACTGCGCCGAACATTGTCATCCAGTTCACCAGCAGGGACAAGCGTGACTCATTCCTTGAGAAGGCAAGAAAGCAGAGACTAACAACAGAGGACGTGCAGATGGAACCCGGGATTCCAATTTATTTTATTTATTTATTTATCAAATACTGCCAACTGCCTCTTGGCAGTCAAAGCAGGAGTGGATACATTGTTCTTGAACAATTCCTAAGGTGAGTTTAACAGCGGCAAAGAAAGAAAACATGCTATTGACAATCAGCCATGAAGGAATGTGCACAATCAAAAAACACAAAAAAAGAAAGAAGGAATACACTTTGAAAGGCGGACGGCAAAGCAAGATGCGTTGGAAAGAAATACTTGCAGCATCATAGATAAGATGACACGGCTGTAACAAAAGATTCAACTGAGGGCATGTCAGCTACTTCATAGGGTAAGGCGTTCCACTCAGCTGTGGTTCGAGGAAAGAATGATGAACGGTAGGCGTTAGTTTTAACCTGCGGCATTACAATTGTTTTACTGTGCTTGCCTCTCGTTTTCCTGGATTCGTTGAAGTGCATGTAATTATGAAAATTTATTTTGACATGGTGGTTGACAATACTGTACATCATTTTTAGGCGGTGTAGTTTGCGGCGCATTTCTAGCGACGGGAGCCCAGCTCGTGTTCTCAGGTCTGAAACAGAGATACTTCTATGGTAAGCGTTAAAAATGAATCGAAGTGCTTTCTTTTGTACCCCTTCAATGTGATTGATGTTTTTCTTAGTATGAGGGTCCCAAACAGTGTCAGCGTAATCAAGAATTGGCCTAACGAGTGTCGTGAATGCTGCAAGTTTTGTTGCACTAGTGCAGTGCCTCATGCGGTGCTTTAATAACCACAGCTTTTTTAGTGACGCCGACACAACATATTCAACATGTGCGTTCCACGTTAATTTGGAGTCAATTATAACACCAAGATATTTGAAGTTGTCAACCCGCTTGACATCAGCATTGTTAATTTTGTAAGTATATATTAACGGTTTTTTCTTTCTTGTGACCATCATGTGGGCACATTTAGAGACATTTAGGTTCATACGCCAGGATTGACACCAACTGGTAATTGCAGAGAGGTAATCACGTAGCACAATTTGATCTTGCACAGATTCGATGACCTGGTACACGATGCAGTCATCGGCAAAGAACCGGCATTGTACAGAGGAATCCAAAGACAGGTCATTTAAATAGATCAGAAAAAGAAGAGGTCCAAGGACAGAACCTTGTGGTACACCGGATAATACTGGGGCAGATGAAGAAAGTGAGTTTTCAATGCAGACATACTGTTGTCGATTGGATAAGTAACAATCAAGCCAATTCAAAATTTGTTCATTTTGCAATACACTTTTTAGCTTAAGTAATAACCTTTTGTGACAGACTCGGTCAAACGCCTTTTCGAAGTCGAGGAACAGTATATCAATTTGCCCACCCCGATCCAAAGCTACCATGAGATCATTAGTAGTGTGTAGTAGTTGCGTAACCGTGGATAGGCCACGTCGAAAACCGTGCTGTCCCTCAGAAAAGAAATTATTATTTTCCAGAAAACTGCTTATATGCTTAAAAATAAAGTGCTCCATTACCTTGCTAGCGGTGCACGAACACCTTTGCCCGTCAATGAAACGGTTGTTCGGTGCGACCAAATCTAAGACAAAAGAACTCAAATATAAGTATACATGGATTAAGAACGGGAAAATCTTCACTGGGGAAAATCTTCACTCGGAAGCTTGATGGTGCACCAGTAATCCCTATCAACCATGTTGATGACTTGTCCAGAATTGTCTGAGTACACATGCGCTTAATCTTGCTTGCTTTTTTTCCACACCATGGGACTTCATCCTTCTGAGATTAAATCCATGGTAGAAAAGAAAACTTCTGCCATATCACTTTTTCATCAAAACGTCCGTTCAGCCGCAAATAAAGAAGACGAACTAGCACTTTTGATGGAGAGCTTTGGTATATCGCTCACAGCAATCATGCTGACCGAAACCTGGTACACCGAAGAATCACGCGTGTTTAGCTTGCCTGGCTATCACTGCTTTTCGCGCTATGGTAAGAGCAAACGTGGCGGTGGCATCAGCCTTGTGATAAGAAAAGAGCTTGTTATTGAAATTTTGGAAGATTTCTGCCAGATGAATTCTGATTATGAGGCGCTGACCCTGAGCAACCAAAAAAGCATTTTTGTGGTCATGTTTGGTTTATGGGGTTTAACGTCCCAAAGCGACTAAGGCTATGAGAGACGCCGTAGTAGAGGGCTCCGGAAATTTCGACCACCTGGGGTTCTTTACCGTGCACTGACATTGCACAGTACACGGGCCTCTAGAATTTCTCCTCCAAAGAAATTCTAGCCGTCGCGGCCGGGATCGAACCCGCGTCTTTTGGGTCAGCAGCCGAGCACCATAACCGCTGAGCCACCGCGGCGGCGGTTCTTGTGGTCATGTAACGACCAGCTTCTGGTGATTTTACTAAGTTTCTGGCTTTGCTTAGCAAAATTCTAGAACACACTTTAGTTATCAGTCTGGACCTTTATTTGGGAGGAGACCTGAATGTTAACATGCTTACACCTACGCACTCCCAGAAAGAATTTCAGCTTTTAATACAGTCATATGGTTTCACAAATGTTATAACTGAACCCACGCGAGTCACTCAAGATAGCACTTCTTTGCTGGATGTGTTCATTACAAACATTAATACTGAGACAATAACCGCGGATACAGTATACACTGGTATCAGCGACCATACAGGAATATTTATGCTAGCTGACAAGGCTCGTCAAATGAAAAGAAAAAAATTAAAGAAAACAATCTTGTTCAGATCATAACTCCCACCAATCTTGAATCTTTCCGTTTTGCGATTAGTCAAGAAAACTGGAACACCGTTTACAAAGCAATAAGTAGCGATGTCGCATACTCTAATTTCATAGCTGTGTTGAGATTCATATATGATGCCCATTTTCCTTTGTGACGTGTAAAAAAACCATCGAAAGCGCGCAAGCCGTGGCTAACGCATGAATTGTTGAGCATGATTAAACGCAAGAATGCATTATATGCTCGATTCATAAAGACCAAAAGTGGCGATGATTTTTCTGTTTTTAAGGCATATAGAAATAGCCTAAACTCAAAGTTAAAGGCAGCGAAGAATTTTTATTTTCTTAACATTTTCTGGAACGAGACTACTCGGCGGTCAGATGTAGTCTGGCGAAAACTGAAACCCCTGCTCTCAGCTGATGGCTCAGAGGCTTTTCCTAATAATTTCCAGCACCATGGAGTGTGCATTTCTGGCAACGAACTAGCCGACGCTTTCAATACTCTTTTCATTCAACAATCTAATCAGATTAAGTTTGTAGTAATAATAGTATGGGCAACTTTGACCGGTATCTGCCGGAACTGTACAGCAGTCAGTCACTATTTCTTGCACCCACAAGCTGCTCAGAAATTTTTTCTACCATGAATGCTATAAAAAACAGTAAAGCTCAAGACTCAAATGGCGTGCAGGTGATCCCGGTAATGTACGTTCTTGACCTAATCTGTCCAGTTATCACTCATATTTATAACCTAATTTTATCTACAGGCACATTTCCTAAAGAAATGCAGGTCGCTCGTGTAATACCCATATTTAAACATGGGGATAAAGGTACACTAAGCAATTACCGTCCAATATCCATATTACCAATTTCCTCAAAGGGAATCGAAAAAATATTACACATAAGAATTTCTTCATTTTTTCGCAACACAGTTTGTATTCTGACTTTCATCATGGTTTCAGACGGCACCGATCAATAGAGACGGCCCTTGTAGCACAAAAAGAGATCATTTTAAAAGCTTTTAGCAAAAGAGAGATTATAGCAGGCATCTATATCGACTTTACGAAAGCGTTTGATCTTGTAAATCATTTCATCCTTCTTTCCAAGCTACATAGATACGGAGTCCGCGGCATTGCTCACACACTGCCTAAGTTAAACCTTGAAAATAGAACTCAGTACGTTGACATAAATGGCAGTAAATCTTCCGTGCTGGCTGTATCAACTGGAGTCCCGCAAGGAAGCATACTTGGGCCACTGTTATTCATCATCTATGTCAATGACATTGTCCGATGCACAGACAGCGCTCAGTTTGTCTCGTACGCAGATGATACGACGCTTTTTGTTAAGGGCAAGACAGAAGCAGACATTGAAATGCTATCGAATAAAGCGCTTGGCGATTTACACCAATTGGTTAACGCAAAACGTTTAAGGATAAACCCGTCTAAAACACAAGCAATTTTATATTCACCAAAAGGAAAACATCAGCTGACTTCATTGAATCTACGTCTAGGTACAGATCGCATCCAAATAGTCGATGCAGTGAAAATACTTGGTGTTCATTTCTCAAAGCATTTAACTTGGAACAAACACGTTGAGTACCTTCAATCGAAAATATCCAGTGCTGTTGGTGTTATTGCGAGACAGAGAAATTTTGCCTACCAAGGTTAAAATTATTCTCTATAATTCCTTAGTATTATCTCTCCTTCAGTACTGTATTTGGGGCACGACTGGTATGACTGACTTAAAAAAACTGCACTTACTTAAAAAAAAGGCAGTTCGGTATATCGCTAATGTGTCTTTTTTGCATCACTCGGCCCCCCTTTTTGAGAAATATAATGTTCTCCCAGTGTTTTGCCTATATAACTATAGGTTAATGCTAATATATAAATCTTTTGTGAAAGAAAAAAGTAATTTTTTAATATCTTTAGCCCAACTAAAAGAAAACGCCAGACCTCGCCTTACGAGGCACAAGAAAAAATGGCTTGTACCTACACCTCGCACCACATACCACATGCCATCTTTGAAATATATTACTCCCACATTACTTAATAGTTTAGAGTCGTCGAATTTCGATCCAGCATACGAACTTAAACATACCATTAGTCTGTTCTGTCGGCAGACATTATTATAGTTGTCTTAGATCTTGTAATGTGAGGCGTTTTCTGTGCTGTAATTATTGTACACATGTCCCTTGTAGAAATTTACTGTCGCTTCAATTCGTTACATACTGTGTCCAGAATGCCCAACACATTGTACTTCATCTGTTTTTTTTCTTTGTTTTCTTCGTTTTCTGTGTCTGAAGCGTTACAAACTGTTCTTTGCCTTGCAATGTTGAATTTGTATTTATTTCTTGCGCTTGAACTATATTGCCTTTGTAATATGTATCTGTATTTATTTTTCCTTTGTTATGGTGATGTTGTTTCGGACACGCTGCAGTGCCACCATGTAGGGGGCCGGGGCCCCTGTCAAGTTGTTTTTACAGCTTTTTGTCCCGGCTCCTACCTTTTCGAAAGGAGAGGACATAAAGAGGAAATGAAATGAAATGAAATATTGTGTCGATAAATTTTAGTCAAGCACTAAATTAGCCAGACATGATGAATGGTGCACAGCCTGGGCTATGACCACAAACACTAAAAAGCTTGCTTTACTCTGCGTCAGGAGCACGAAAATCTTATTTCATTTTTATATCTCATCATTTAAGCATAATTTAAGGACATCTAAGAATATAAATACATTTACATAACAATTATAAACGCTATTTCATGATGCAAGCACAATGCACAGTGTTCGCGCGCCTCCACTCGAAAAACTGGCTTTATGCGTAACAAATTAAAACACAACTTTCGTATTATAACACCCAGCCTTGAAATCCTATATAATCAATGAATCAGAATACCTAGCCATAGTATGGAAAACCTTAAAAGATATACACAAACTTGAAAGGGTTCACAGTTGAGCAGAGTGGTTCATTTTAAGAAGTTCAGGCTCACTAACACCCTTTCAAAGCTAAAATATGAACCCAGATCCCCCCCTTTAAAAACTCTAAGAAACACGACTCCATTTTTATTTTATGAAATGGTTTGGTTGGTTTATTGGGGTTTAACGTCCCGAAGCAACTTAGGCTATGAGGGACGCCGTAGTGGAGGGCTCCGGAAATTTCGACCACCTGGGGTTCTTTAACGTGCACTGACATCGCACAGTACACGGGCCTCTAGAATTTCTCCTCCAAAGAAATTCAGCCGCCGCGGCCGGGATCGAACCCGCGTCTTTCGGGTCAGCAGCCGAGCACCATAGCCACTGAGCCACCGCGGCGGCCTTATTTTATGAAATACGCGTTGCTGCAATTTAGCGGGCGAACATACATTCAACCTTATCTGCCACGCGCATCAAGGCGCCGTAGCGCTCGCAATTTCCTCCCTTTACATCATCATCATCATCAGCCTGACTATGCCCACTGCAGGGAAAAGGCCTCTTCCATGTATCTCCAATTAACCCTGCCCCTCGCCAGTTGCGGCCACCGTATCCCCGCAGACTTCTTGATCTCATCCGCCCACCTAACTTTCTGCCGCCCCCTGCGACTGATGCCTTCACTTAGAATCCACTCCGTTGCCTTTAAAAATCAAGAAGGATGGACAGTTGGGCAAGCTGGTAACGGTTAGTATTGGAAGCCACAGCGGAAAGAAGACGCAAGGCGTACAGAACGAGGACACAGTCAAGCGCTAACTCGAAACTAATTTTTTATTAGGAAGGACCAGAGGTTATCTTGCCATGGTCTTCCCAAGCCCATTTATTTCTCTTGATTTCAACTAGGATGTCATTAATCGGCGTTTGTTCCCTAACCCACACTGCCCGCTTCCAGTCGCTTAAGGCTACACCTATCAGTTTTTTTTTTTCACCTCGCTGCGTTCTCCTTAAGCTGAGCCCTTTTAGTTAACCTCCATGTTTCTGCCCCAAATGTGAGTGCACACACCCACTAACTTGATTTAAAATTAGTTTTTCCTCATACGCATAATCATTGGACCAGACTCTCCTTGACGATTGTTTCCACAGAATATTTCTACAGGCACCACTCCTGTTTCTTCCAACGCAGTTGAAAATAATTTTTTTTCACCTGCTTTCCCGGTTATCTTTAAGTCTATGACGATGACTGTGCAACTGCATTTTTGCTACTCTTCTACCAAGGCAATCAGTTTTCAACGCTGAAATAAAAAAAAAATTGCCGAGAGAGCATCGAAACATAGGGTTTCAAATTAAAAACATTTTGCGTGGAGGCATGTCAGAGTTTATTATAAAAAAGCAGACTTGTTGACTGCTGTAATGATTTCTCCTTTTCTCTTGAATGCGTCTAGTGGAAGAGCGCATCCATTTTTTCGTGTTACTGAAAATTAGCCTGTTGTACAGACATGATAATGTTCTTGGCCTTGATCCCACCACAGTATGCATAACTGAGCAAGAAAAGGTACGAAAAATATTCATTACTTAAGTTCTCGGTGGAATCATTTAGGGAGCTGTTCACGACGATAATTAGTTGTTCTTTATGTCTACTTGCGCACAATGTCCCAAGAGTTAGATCTGCACATGAACAAGCACAATGTAGCGAGAGTAACTCATTTTTTCACACCCACCTCTTCACCCACAGACCGGCAAGCAAAACGTGTCTTCATTCGCCCTCGTAACTCAAGTCAGTCGCCTTTATTTAACACCACATCCATGTCAGGAGCGCTGCCAAAAAGCCTATTGAAAGACATGACAAAGGGTCTGCGCCCCTGTGCAAAACTTCGCCAGCACAAAACAATATTTCATTTATACAATAATAACAACAGGAGAAAACGGCAGTTTTACGTGCGGTAGACAGTAACGACGGAAAAAGATGAGATACTACAGCAATACAATACTAAAGCAGGACTCTGCGGATTTTAAAGCGCATCAAAATGTTATAGTAGGTGTGTTGTGTTCAAAAAGAGTGCCAGATTATAACTTATCTCTTGGAAGTAACAATTTGGCGAATTGTAACAAAAGAAATCGCATGCTCTGAATTCCTTGCAATGTTCAATAATTTTGTATTTCAGATGTTGAGCCTTGCAAAGCGACAGGAAGGATACGGCTAGCATGCAGCCCGTTTCGTTTCATTTGCATTTAGTTTTTTTTTAGGATGACTTCACAGCACTGCGAAGACCCGTCAATATGGCGCGCGAGAACTGCGCTAGGCATCAATAAATTCTTTCAGAGTGCAATGTGCACAGTTACTCGAGAGGGGGAGTTTCTATTCAAGTTCATTTACCTCAATTTTGACAGCTTATTGTTCTTTTCAGCACGAAGCTTTTCGGTGAAAGAATGTGCAAAATATGTTGAAAGACCTGGTGACGTCTGCGTATAAGCAATCCCTTTTGAAAGACATTAATAATTTGGTCACGCCCACTCCTCCCGCCACTGAGAGTCTATAATCGCTTAAAGATTCTCGGGGAACAATTGTGCGCAAGAATAACACGCCGGTATTCAATTCAGTCTAAGTTTATTGGGGTTTAACGTCCCAAAGCAACTCAGGCTATGAGGAACGCCGTAGTGAAGGGCTCCTTAAATTTCGACCACCTGGGGTGCTTTAACATGCACTGACATATCGCACAGTACACGGGCCTCTAGAATTTCGCCTCCATCGAAATTCAACCGCCGTGGCCAGGACTACACCTGCATCTTTCGGGCCAGCAGCCGAGTGCCATAGCCACTGAGCCACTGCGGTGGCAACTGTCGAAAGACTTTGTGAAATCTGTGTAACAGTACGCTCTCTAAACACGTCAAGAATTTTTTCACGGCCTCTTCTATACCAACGAATTGTGCAGAAACACTTTCTCGCTCTCAGCGATCTATTGTGTTGCTTTATAGTTTATGGCTTATGGGGACATCCCAAAGCGACTCAGGCTATGAGGGACGCCATAATGAACGGCTCCGGAAATTTCGACTCCCTGGGGTTCTATAACGTGCACTGATATCGCACAATACACGGGAATCTAGAATTCAGCCTCCATCGAAATTCTACCGCCGCGGCCGGGACCGAACCCGCGTCTTTGCGGTCAGCAGCCGAGCGTCATAAACGATGAGGCACCGAGGCGGCCGAGCTATTTTGAGAAAACCAAAACACGTGTATTCAATTCTTTTCAATTCTCACCGATTTCGAATTTCACATTATGACACCTAGTGGGAACGCAGATGGCATGCAACTACAAGCATTCGTTTTGAGTCCAGTTTATTTAAGGCAGGCTTTTCGACACTGAAAATACAATTAATGCATCATGGCGCAGCACAGCTGCTTTGGCCGTCGCTGAAAACTATTGCTCAGCGGAGTGTACTTGTATAGTCGAGAGGGCAAACGCCAATTCTTTTTACTTTTGCCTTGTGCTACTCAGGCGGTTTTTCACTGCAACGCCAAATTCCTCTCAATAACATCGTCAAAAAATTTAGAAATACTTCGCGAAATGTCAGCATCAAGAGGCACATTCGAATCACGCTTATGTTTTTTTTTTTTCATGCCCATTTTTCCGGCCAGAAAGGGTGTAGAAATAACACTTTATCACTAGTCCTGATATTTGTCAGCAAGCTATAGGGACAGAGAAAAACACATGTTTTCGCATCTTTGAAATGCTGAATCATTTCGAATTCGACAGAATAACACTTACTAACCAGCAGCCGGGGTACATTTGGCACGCAATAGCCTCTCGGTCCTTTTAACTCCGTTTATTTTTCATTCTAGGCAATGTTCTCGACACTGAAAGGTCAAAGTTTTAGGGTGCATCAAAGCTGCGTTGCGAGCCGCTTTGAATTCTTTCTGAGCACACTCTACGCATTTATACGAGATGACGGTTGCGTATTTAATTTCGTTTCTCTTATTCTGGTAAAACGATTCTGAATTCCAAAGTCGAGTCCTTCATAAAAATGTGCCAGAAACGTCCAAAGAGTCGGTAAGATATGCATATGAACAGGCGCGTTTAAAGGTGCAGTGAAGAGGAATCTGAACTCGTCTTTTTGCCGCGGGAACTCGATCTACACGTTCCGAGCATTCTTAGAAACTTGGACTTGCTCTGTGTGACCGATTTTCCTAATTAAATCGAATTAACGTCCGGCTCCCGCCTTTTTTTTTTTTGAATTCTCCCCGTACGGTGGGCGGAGTCGACCAACGCGTGGAGTGCCTTTCAGGCAGCTCCGTGGAGGATTTGCTTTTGATTTTTTTTTGTTATTTTAGCTTTCCGTGAATAAATGGTTTCATTCGCAGATAATATAGCCGCAAAATAAGCCCGCAGAAATAAAAATACGCGCGGACTATTTGCTACTATGGACTACTACGTATTACTCCGCCGATGGCAGAGCGGCAAGCCGCCACGGGACTGGGTGAAAGGCACTCAACGCATGGGTCGACTCCGCCCAGGGAGGGACAGGAAAGAGCGCTGAACTGGCAACTGCATTTTATTGAGCTAAACTCGTACAATATACAATATATTGTACGAGTTTAGCTCAATATAATGCAGTTGTCAGTTGAGCGCTCTTTCCTGTCCCTTCTTCGTTTCGCCTTCGGGCTTCTTTCGCGCTGTTTTCACTCATATCGCATTGAACCAACTAGCCCAGCAAAAAGTTCTGCTTGAATACCCCTCATGTTTGGGCCGCATCCGCTTGCGGTATCTTGAATGAAATAAATAAATTTCTCTCGAATCATCGCAATCGCGCGAAACTCTAGACGAAGCTCGGGATTCTTCTCGTTGCTTTCCACGCCTTGTCACGAACGTTCTGTGCCACTCATCATAGAATCACAGTCCTTGCCGAAGAAGCCTCACACAACTTCGCTGCTCGTGTAAGTCCTCTTTGTGCCCTCGTCCGTGATTTTAAGCGCCGTGATTCTATGATGAAAAAAAAACTAGTCTGGCAACATAATCTGCTGAAGCTTTTTTTTTCGACACCTATAATTTGAGGAAGACAACGCCATGATTCTGACCCTGGACGCCATCGATAGAGTGAAGTTGCTGCTATCGCCTCCGTCAGGCTGTCCACTTATTAGGAACGAGTTCTCCCTATAAAGACAATGGGTAATACCGGCCTACCCTTGTTTTGTTAGCAACAATATCTGAGGCTGGCGATCCTGTTCTCTAACGTGACAGTAAAAGAACGTCTTGCTGGGCAAGTTGGTAACTGTTCATCTTTGGTTACAGGCGCGAAAAAAGACACAACACAAAGCAGAAAGACGGGACGATGCGCCACTCACAACTGATTTATTCGAAGAAAACATGCACAGATATATGCCGTCTTACATGTAAGGCAGATCTTTGAGGCAGATATGATAGCGAACGGGTGAAAAAATTGCTCTCAGCCTTGTACAAATATATGGATGTGTCGCTGACGCACATGCTTCCTTTTTTGCAATAAAAAAAGCTTCGATTAAATCCCTAGCTTTTGTGTCTTTGCTTTTTGACAGAATTCGTGCACTAGAAAAACATGGCTCACAAGAGCGTGACGGGCAGGACCTTATATGCTGAGGCATATTTGGGCCTTCTTTATTTTGCTCAACGTTTCTTTCGTGTTCCCTGATTCGCTCGTTGACGCAGCGCCCAGTTTGCCCTGCCTTCCACTGCCTTCTCAAATCCTGCAACCGGGTACCTGTTCGTCACAAGAGAGCTTCAAACCCGAGCCATTGGGTCCTTCTTTAACAAAAACGACCTGAGGCTTTTACAAGCAGATAAGGAAGGTGGATTTGTAGTTTTATCTGAAGAGAATTTCTCAGAAAGAGCAGCCCGGGCAATTGAAAAATTTTTTTCGCCTATCCAAGTGAAAGCTACGATAGTTAAGAACAGAGCTGTTGCGATGTGTGAGCAGTTAGGTTTAGTCCGTCTTGGTAAGCAGATTGCCAAGTGCAAGAATAATGCATTCAAAGTGTTCTTCTCGGTAAAAACGCACAAGGAAGGAATGCGCTTTCAACTATTGCTACTGAAAAGGGGTCCTGGCAGAGGCTGCTTAGCCGGTTCTTGTTGGAAAATTTAGGTAAGCTTGATGTAGAAGACACGTTCCCTACCAAAAAATCTGATGAAGTTTGTGACTTCGTAAAATCGCATCGTGATGTTGGACGCGCCTTTTCGGCAGATGTTGTGGATTTATTTTATTCTGTTCCCCATGAAGCCGTGTTCACCGCAGTCACAGAGTGTATTGAGAGTAAAGACCCTGTTTCTTTTCGAAATACTGGGGGTGTATCCATTGAGGATTTTTTAACCCTTTTAAAGTTTTACTTAAAATCCACCTTTGGGACATTTGACGAGTAGTGTTTTCTGCAGAAAGATGGCATATGTATAGACTCTTGTGTTGCACCCGTTTTGTGTAATATTTTTCTGTCATAAATGGATCAAGTTCTGCACTAGGTTTTACCGACTAGTAGCGTTTTTAAAGTGTTCAAGATATGTGGACGATTGTTTGATCATTTTTACTAAGGACGGAAGTTTGAACTCCGAAAAAAGTGTGTAAGATGTTTTATTCTTATTTCGACAACATGGAAAAGGCTTAAGTTTTACATGTGAAATTCCTGAAGGTAATTTTTTACAGTCTTTTTATCTGAATATTGAGTTCTGTGAGGAACAGGTTTGTTGGGCGTATGATCCGCGCGCAAGAAAGGGGCTTCTGCCATATGATTCTGCTCATTCCAAGCTAAAAAAGTGGGAATTCCTTCACTTTGCCTCCAATCTACCCATGAAAAATCATGCTCTCACAAGATGCATCTGTTTTCAAAACCCATTGGCTAGGCTCTCTTCAGCTAGGGTTCCCTGGCTCGCTCGTAACGGCTGTCGCTAAAAGCCTGCTGCAGAAGATGAAGAGTAAGGCTGTGAGAGCTGGGGAAGATGTCCCTTGAGAAGAGGTGGTGCGACCTGTGGTGGTGCCCTACGTGCACAAGTTAGCCCACAATTTGAAAAAGGTCGCGAGCAGGCATGGTGTGCCGCTTGTGTTTTCAGCCCCTGAAAAGCTCGGAAGCCTCTGCTCTCGCATTGAAAGTCGACGAAAAGAAGAGAGGGGGCGCGGCAAGAAACATGGGCGATCGTTCATGAAATGCGCCGAAGGAGTTGTGTATGAAATTCCCTTCTCGTGCGGCCGCTCCTATATAAGGCAAACTGGGCGCTGCGTTAACGAGCGAATCAGGGAACACGAAAGAAACATTGAGCAAAATAAAGAAGGCCCAAATATGCCGCAGCATATAAGGTCCTGCCCGTCACGCTCTTGTGAGCCATGTTTTTCTAGTGCACAAATTCTGTCAAAAAGCAAGGACACAAAAGCTAGGGAACTAATCGAAGCTTTTTTTTATTGCAAAAAAAAAGGAAGCATGTGCGTCAGCGACACATCCATATCTTTGTACAAGGCCGAGAGCAATTTTTTCACCCGTTCGCTGTCATATCTGCCTCAAAGATATGCCTTGCATGTAAGACGGCATATATCTGTGCATGTTTTCTCCGATTAAACCAGTTGTGAGTGGCGCTTCGTCCCGTCTTTCTGCTTTGTGTTGTGTCTTTTTTCGCGCCTGTAACCAAAGGTGACGTAAAAACCCACGTCATTCGTATGTATCTGTCTAGATGGTGAATTTTCTCGGTGTGAATACACAGGCGACATTATTAAACCATACGGACTGCGTATGTGGGTATGACACCAGTAAATAATTGTTGTAATCTCTACATAGCCGAACCATATTAAGGCGGAAGCCTTTAATGCCTCATCGTTGTAAGCAGCAGTTGTCGACAGAAATGTCACGCTTTTCAATTGGTCGAAACGGTCATTACGTCACAGTGCGCGAATTTCAAACGGGGCCAATTGTACTTTGGCTACTAACCATGCAACCAATTAAAGGGATCGTATAGTGAAGCTCCAAGTAAGTGCGACTTAGCTTAATTAATTGCTTACATAGCCAATTGGCCTAATTAACCTTTCTAGTCAGACCAGATAAATAAATAAAATCGAGTAGGAAATTGGCCGAGCTCGGGAATCGAACCCCGGTCTCCGGAGTGCGAGACGAGCACACTACCACTCCGCCATGCCTGCTCAATGGTTTGGAGTGAACAAAGGCACGTCTAGTGAATACGGTGTCTTCGTTCACTCCCATCTTCCTCCCTTCCCGTAACGACGAGGTTCAGGTGTCCACCCAGATATGCGAGACAGATACATTTCCTTTCCTTTCCTCAAAAACCAATTTACCGACGAGCAAGGCGTAGAGACGAACGGGCGATGGCGTTCAATGGACTCCCTGGCAGCGTTGCAAGACGCTGTCGCGTTCCGCTCTTAGAGGCGAAGCTTAACACCTTAACCACACATCATTGACTCAAGCAGCAACACCTCGCTTAAGGCTTTCGCCTCACCGCGCTTTAGGCCAACAAAGTGCCCCCTGATTTTTTTCTGTACAGTCTGTAAGAATGCCCGCACAGACAATAGGCGGCACGTATTTTCTTAAGTCAGAACCTTGCGTATTGGCCACATGAAATCCTCAGGTTCCGCATAGGCTTCTCTAGCGACGATACGGAATCCGTTTCTTCTCCGAATGCGGGGTACGAAGAATGAGCTTCAGCCATATCTTGTCCATATAGCTGCAGAAGAATTGATTCTAGAAGGGCTCTTTTGGAGTTTCCGCAGCGAAGCTCACAACTTGAAAATCTGCGCTTTGCACAGGTAGAAAAAAACTATAGTTTTTCTACTTGTGCGAAACCAGAAACCGAAATCAAATCATTTAAGATATTTGACTCCAGCAGTCAGCACAAATGAAAGGACGTCTCACCGTAGTCATCAGAGCGCTTATATTTTATTGCGCGCATATTTCTCAGCAGCTCAAACAGAACTACTTAGATGAGACTTGCATTCGGTGGCATTGTAAACTTCGTAATATGGGCCGGTGCAGTTCGTCTTAAAAAAATGCTCGCAGCATTCATGAGATTCTTTCAGCTCTTCATCCCTAACCCAAAGCGCACAAGAAGTGAACCGAGTTTTCTCTTTCGTGGCTGCCGAAATGCTGTATTCTGAAAAAGAGTTGAACAAAAGCATTACTTCTATAATATTGTAAGCTGTATGGAAGAAATGCATGGCATTTATGGCACTAGAGGACCACATCTTCATAAGCTACTCTTATAATGCTTGTCTCTTAATCAGCGCACGAAATAGAGCCCTGTGTTACCTTTTCCAAACCCGACCAGGGTGCCCACTTCATAGAAAATATTTATATAATCTTGCTGAATCGTAATCTCACTCGAGGCGATCCCTAAATATTTAAATGTCCCCTTACAGCGTTTTCCCGTAGCAGTAGTGATTAGCACATCTTCTTCAACATCAACGGTTACTCATACACCACCTTTGCCAAAAGCAACCAAGCAACAGATTTTCGCTTCCCAACCGTATAACGGAGCCTTTACGATACCCCTAAAGACCGAAAGCTGGCATTACCCGAGAACAAGAGCTCACCTTACTTTACATCGACTCAAAGCTTAAGGGCTTTCATATGTGCTTTGCAACCCGGGTAAGAGACAAACCACCGCTGCTTGGTACTTTAGGTGTGTGCCTGCGAAGCTCGCAGAGGTGCTACTTACAGCGCATCAGCCTTAGCCACATCTCGTCCTTTTTGTGTGTGAGTTAGCGAAGATTTGTATCTTGAGCAACACCGCGACCCTGCCTTTGTTGCAGCGCCTGTGCATGAGTTGCTGTGGCTCCCACAGCTGCGTTAATTTCCCGCAGTGAGGACGGAGTCTGTTGCTGGCGCTACGAGCCCCTTTTCTGGTATCGTACCCATGAAAGACAGGTAATCGGCTCAATATTGGAGATGTATTGGCAAAAGTCGCTCCCACAAAGGACCAGAGTGAAACCCCCCATTTCGAATACTGGGCCCATTACCTGTGCTGTTCGAGTAAAGTTATGCTCAGTTCAGTTCAGTTTATTAGCTTGAAGTTCACCATAGGAAGCAGTACTAAAGGCATAAGGTTTTATACAATGAAAGAATCTCGTGATAAGTAATCATTAAACAAAATGGTTATTCTGATTCTTGTGCAGTATTGATTGACTGTGCCGTTCTCTGGCTTGCTCCATTCTGCCGAGCACTGCCCCACAAGCCCATTGTTGGCTTGGGCAGGCTCGTATTTGTACCATGTAATTTTTCAAATAAATAATTTTTATTATTATTATTAATAATGATAAGCACTTGGCTTCCCGCTGTTTCCATGTGGTGTCCTGCTTTTTCTATACGGCAGTAAAACAGTGTTTTGGCTGCTGTTTCAGGTCTTTTGTGGGTAATTATACCCAAGTATAAACCGAGACTTAGAAATGCGCAGGAGTAGAGCATGGTTATGAAAGTAAATAAGACAAATAATGTTGGCTGCGAGGCAGCCCCAGGAGAGACAGGGTCAATGAAGAAACGGAGAAAATTGGAGAGAACACTTAAGATCCCCCTTAATGGTATGACGCGACAGCTTGGTGGGTGAGGCTTTCCATTCTGTGCAGTTTGACTCCTTTTAAAGTACTTTTAATGATTTCAATTGGTTCAAATAATTAATTATTCAGTTATACAATGTAAATTTCCTTATTTAGCACCGTCAAGGGTTGGCTTTTCATTTCGAGCATTTCGACACCTTTTAACCCCCTTCTTGCAATTTGTTTTATTTCTTGAATTAATCAACTACAATAACTTTATGAAATCGTCATCGCCTACCACACACCAATTAGTCATCAATCACTAGAGGCACAAATTACCATGATACAATTTTTTTCAGCAGGCCCCAACTATAGGTCGCCGGTTCGAATCCCTGCCTCGAGCTAGGCTTCAAATTAGCCGTCAGTTCATGCTGCACGAAACGCTAAATTGTATGACACCGTCCGCAACATTCTGTAACGAAAGTTTGGCATGGTACGATTTTTTTATGCGAAGCATATTGCTAGAGCTACCACTCACGCTGTCACCGTGGGACCCCCACGTGACACCGTGACGTCACACCACGTGACATCGGATGAGAGAGCCGGCCTCCACCTCGCGCCGTCGCCGTGGGACCCCTAGCCGTCACGCCACGTGACACCGTGACGTCACACCACGTGACATCGGATGAGAGAGCCGGCCTCCACCTCGCGCCGTCGCCGTGGGACCCCTAGCCGTCACGCCACGTGACACCGTGACGTCACACCACGTGACATCGGATGAGAAAGCCGGCCTCCACCTCGCGCCGTCGCCGTGGGACCCCTAGCCGTCACACCCGCGCATTTCGAACGCGCGTTCACACTCGGTGTAGGTGAAACGCTCGCTCCACCGGGCAGGCAGACGCGGCTTCCGTGGCAATCCAGGCGCTCACCCAACGCGCGTCTCGGGGATAGTCGGCGTTCCGCTGTAGCCATGCCGTTGTCTTCCCCCACGACGAAGGCTTCTAGTGGTTGTATTAAAATGACCAAGTATTCAACCAAGGAAAGCCATGTATTACCAAGCCTAGCCACTAATATGCTTCGCATTCCCCAGGCTTAGCCAAGCTGAGCCTCAGCAATTTTTTTTTTACGCAGCTCCGGATTAATTCCGAATCGGGGTGCCAACTTCGCCAAAGGCTTTTACTGAACCAGCTGTATACGCTGTCGCGTAAAACAAGTTCCCAGTCTGTTTTTTCATCATCCTCGGAATCAACTTTAGCTATGAACCAACTAGCCCGCACGAAAGTACAACTTAAAAGATTTAGCTTTTGCTTTAAATATTCTGTTTTTCCGAGGACTATTACTGAAAGGAACAACTTTAATAGCAAGACTGTTAATCTTAATTCTTTACTGATGTTTGGAAAGTGCCTGCAGATGTTATGAATTTGAGTGTCTTTATATGTTTGTATTTTGTTTTTTCCCACCCTGCTATGATCTGTGCTAGATCGCAGTATCTATAAATATATAAATAAAAACTAATCCCTCTGTATATGAAACTCATTTCCAAGAGAACATAAAGGCAGCAATGAAAGGAAGAAAATTACATGGGAAGATAAGCTTATGAAGCCTCAGACAAATTGTTTGTCGCTGCTGCCACAGAACAACGGAAATTAGTGGTTGACAGGAGAGGTCTCTGCCATTCAGTGACCACATGTAGGCAGCTGCTCCTGCTGCTGATGATGCTGATGATGATGTTTTTCGTAGTGCGAATTCTTTGCTCCTGGAGCCCGATAAGTTCAAATTGTGTCAGGTATTCTCAGAATTCTGGGATCCAGTACATAGTACAGCATGCTCACACTGATCATGCAAAAAATTACAGGCGTATTAATGTTTTCTGGCAGTAGTTTGTATTGAATTTGTGTGCGGTCATGTGCAATACCGTCGCTCAGGATATGCAAACCTGGATTGATTTGTGCTTACTGCAGAGGCAAAAATGAAAATAGCCAAACGCAAGCGCATGCAGTATTCAAAAAAATGACCGACTTACTATTGAAGATGTAAGTAACTTGAACGACACTGCAGTTCTGCTCCGTATACAGGAATTGGTATGATGTGTTCGCTGGACCTAGTTATTAAAAGAAATCATTAGCGTCCCTCTTTGAAGAAACTCGATCTGCTGTTAGAAACCAGCTGTGAATGGAGATTCTCGTGCATGCAACAGAGAAACTAACCTGCCGCGCGGCGTCTTTGAAAATGCAATCCAAATATGAGTACAGTTGTTACAAAAAGATCAACAAATTGACTTGCACACAATGTTCAACGTCGCTTTATGCAGCCCGATTAGTCTGTAGTTTTCTTGAGGAGTTTCTCTTCTTTCCAGCGAGTGCTATGTATGGCGCCAACAGTGAAATCGTAACATCGTAGTCATCCCCGCACACCCCATGTGGGTACCCACGGACCAAGTTATTAAAACACATCATTACCGTCCTCCCTTGAAGAAACTGGATACACTGTTAGAAAATAGCTGCGCATGGCATTGGAATTGTTATTGCCCCTATGGTAAAGTGCGGTGGCTTTTTAAAAACTACTGCACTTTTTATTCCTAACCACATTAATTTTCTTTCCAGAAAGCCAATGCTACAGAAGTCTTCGCGTCTTGGAATTCAGTAATTTATGCGTATTCACTGCACATACACAATAACCCAGGGCATGGCGCTTGACGGCCATTATTTGCATAAATTTAGTGCTAAATGACAATAAAAAACACGTCAGTAGGACTTGTTTGTTCACAGCAAGTAAATTTGAAGCATGAAACTTATCCTCTAAATATAGTCTGAAAACATCGAGGAAAAGAACCAGTGCGACGCGTAACAATAAAGCGTTTCTTTATTGTTTTCTGTCCGCCTCGGTGTCGTAACTAAAGCACTGTAAAAGAAACTCGTCGTCGACGGCAAATTTAAGCGTAAGAGCCATTTTAGGAAAGGTGTAGACGATATTTTATATGGCAAGCAGATTGTAATGGCCGCACTGTGGCAATGCTTATGTCCCTTGGCTGCTTGACATGTGACCCGCTTTGTTCACCTCTGCTCTTGGAGCTGGGTACGCGAATGTTCTTCCTTGCTGGTTTATCGGCCGGCGGTGCACCCGCGATCAGCCGCTTCTCTTAACAGCCCAGAGCATTCGAAGACCCTAACTTGTTTCCCCGCTTGATGCAAGAAACCAGGCGTCATCTATTTTTCCACCTTAAGCAACGCGTTTCTTAGCATCATCCCCTTGCTATCTTCTTTTTTTTTCAAAAATCTGCACAACCGCTTCAAAAGACCTACCGGAGGCCGCAAGTAGCCAAAAAGTGCACTCACATCCGCGGGTATGATGTCCTTTCGAAGGCAGAAGGAAATGTATCTTGCCCGGCATGTAGACGAAATGATGATGGAAACAAAGGCATCCAGCTGAGAAGAAGACGACAAGAAGTCACATACAAAAGGGCCCTGAGCTTTTGAAAGATGGTTTAGAAGAACTTTTTGTTGGGCTAGATGGTGCATGTTGTAAGGAAAAGAACAGTAGCGCAATAAAGACGAACACAAGAAAGGACCGCACAGGACTAGCGCTAAACTTCATCTAACTTTATTCACTAACAGCGCAGCAAAT
Organism: Amblyomma mixtum; assembly: GCF_055824585.1. NCBI lineage: Eukaryota > Metazoa > Arthropoda > Arachnida > Ixodida > Ixodidae > Amblyomma > Amblyomma mixtum. Next base: position 89,852,360 of record NC_143012.1, read on the forward strand.
ATAAGGAAAAACCAGGATACGTGCCGACAGATACCAGTTTCCACACCACACTATCTACTGAACCGTTCATGATACGCCATCTCCGATTTGTAGAGGTTCACTGACGTATCGCTAACACACGATACACCTCTCTTCCTTATATGATATGCTTCCAATAGTTCCCTCGCCCTTGTGTCTTTGCTTTTACCTAAAATCTTTATCTCATGAAACCGTGGTTGGACTTTCTGCAGTACTTGCATCTTGCCTGTGGCAGATGTTCTGCCGCTCGAGGGCATTCATAACACTCAGCGCAGTGCTGAGAAACGTGTGCACCACTTACGTCTTTCACTGACCGGGCGTGCTCACCTGCCCTTTCATTAATGCACCGCCCTGTTTGGCCCACATAGGCCTTCCCGCATGACAGCGGTATTTCGTACACCACCCCGATGCAGCAATTCACGAACTTCTTTGCATGTCTGATGCGGCACCCACTCTTGTCTTTGCTCGCGATGCGCGCGCAGAGCTGTGACAGCTTGCGTGGGGCCGAGAAAACAACCGGAACGCCATGTTTGTTGGCCACTTTTTTCAAGTGGTGGGCTACCTTGTGCACATATGGCACTACTTCAGGTTTCACAGCCGCATTCCTGTTGTAACATGGCTGCTGCATCTTGACGGCTTTCATCTTGTTCAACAGGGCTTCAGCAACCGCTGTGATGATTGTGCCCGGAAATCCTGCCGAACGTAATCTTTCCACCTGCTTGTCATAGCTCGCTTGCATGGAATGACAACACGATTTCATGAGAGCCGATTCCAGGCAAAGCTTGGCAATGGCGCGTTTCACAGTTTTTGACTGGGCCGAAGCATACGGTAGTAGCTCCTTCTGTGCTCGCGGTGCATATTGCCAACAAGAATGACCTTCACCCACAGTGATGTTGATGTCTAAAAACTGTAAAGAACCCCCCACAGGCAGCTCATGCTTGAACCTCAATCCCCCTCCCATTTCTTTAAAAGTATTTAACACAGAGCTCACGGCGTCTGTGTACGTCAATTCATTCTGTTTTTTAAAAACTACTAGGAAATCGTCAACATAACTAAAAACCTTCAGTACCCCTTTCCCCGTTAAACTTAGTTCAAGGTCGCGGTCAATAGATGTAAGAAAAATATTAGTCAGTACAGGCGCTACGCAGGATCCAATGCAGATCCCTTGTCTTTGGCGATAAAATTTATTGTCGTAAGCGACAAACGTCACACCAAGGTAAAACTCAAGTATCTTCATAAAATTATCTATTGAAACACCTGACGAGTTCTGAAATTGAACAGCACCGCTCCCTTCTATAGCTTCTCTTACAGCTGCAAACAACTCACTGTGGGGCACAGAATAAAATAAATCTTCCACACTGACGGAAAACACATACCCAATGGAATCATTTGCTTCTAGAAAACTAATAACATCTTTTGAACACTTGGTATGAAAAGGATCAACTACAGGAATTGAGGTGTTTTTGCAGATATCTGCTTAGATTAAGCTGCCAAGTGTCCGTCTCGCTAACTACAGATCTAAAAGGCACTGACGGTTTATGCGTCTTCGCAGTAAAAAACACTGTAAGCGCATTCTTTTTACTGTTCGTAATGCTACTCGCAAGTCTGTCTAAATTCACCTCAATACACCTCAATAATCTTCCTGCGTAGTTGATCCTTTTCATACCAAGTGTTCAAAAGATGTTATTAGTTTTCTAGAAGCAAATGATTCCATTGGGTATGTGTTTTCCGTCGATGTGGAAGATTTATTTTATTCTGTGCCCCACAGTGAGTTGTTTGCAGCTGTAAGAGAAGCTATAGAAGGGAGCGGTGCTGTTCAATTTCAGAACTCGTCAGGGGTTTCAATAGATAATTTTATGAAGATACTTGAGTTTTACCTTGGTGTGACGTTTGCCGCTTACGACAATAAATTTTATCGCCAAAGACAAGGGATCTGCATTGGATCCTGCGTAGCGCCTGTACTGACTAATATTTTTCTTACATCTATTGACCGCGACCTTGAACTAAGTTTAACGGGGAAAGGGGTACTGAAGGTTTTTAGGTATGTTGACGATTTCCTAGTAGTTTTTAAAAAACAGAATGAATTGACGTACACAGACGCCGTGAGCTCTGTGTTAAATACTTTTAAAGAAATGGGAGGGGGATTGAGGTTCACGCATGAGCTGCCTGTGGGGGGTTCTTTACAGTTTTTAGACATCAACATCACTGTGGGTGAAGGTCATTCTTGTTGGCAATATGCACCGCGAGCACAGAAGGAGCTACTACCGTATGCTTCGGCCCAGTCAAAAACTGTGAAACGCGCCATTGCCAAGCTTTGCCTGGAATCGGCTCTCATGAAATCGTGTTGTCATTCCATGCAAGCGAGCTATGACAAGCAGGTGGAAAGATTACGTTCGGCAGGATTTCCGGGCACAATCATCACAGCGGTTGCTGAAGCCCTGTTGAACAAGATGAAAGCCGTCAAGATGCAGCAGCCATGTTACAACAGGAATGCGGCTGTGAAACCTGAAGTAGTGCCATATGTGCACAAGGTAGCCCACCACTTGAAAAAAGTGGCCAACAAACATGGCGTTCCGGTTGTTTTCTCGGCCCCACGCAAGCTGTCACAGCTCTGCGCGCGCATCGCGAGCAAAGACAAGAGTGGGTGCCGCATCAGACATGCAAAGAAGTTCGTGAATTGCTGCATCGGGGTGGTGTACGAAATACCGCTGTCATGCGGGAAGGCCTATGTGGGCCAAACAGGGCGGTGCATTAATGAAAGGGCAGGTGAGCACGCCCGGTCAGTGAAAGACGTAAGTGGTGCACACCTTTCTCAGCACTGCGCTGAGTGTTATGAATGCCCTCGAGCGGCAGAACATCTGCCACAGGCAAGATGCAAGTACTGCAGAAAGTGCCAACCACGGTTTCATGAGATAAAGATTTTAGGTAAAAGCAAAGACACAAGAGCGAGGGAACTATTGGAAGCATATCATATAAGGAAGAGAGGTGTATCGTGTGTTAGCGATACGTCAGTGAACCTCTACAAATCGGAGATGGCGTATCTTGAACGGTTCAGTAGATAGTGTGGTGTGGAAACTGGTATCTGTCGGCACGTATCCTGGTTTTTCCTTATATTTGCTGCGCTGTTAGTGAATAAAGTTAGATGAAGTTTAGCGCTAGTCCTGTGTGGTCCTCTCTTGTGTTCGTCTTTATTGCGCTACTGTTCTTTTCCTTACAACATGCACCATCTAGCCCAACAAAAAGTTCTTCTAAACCATCTTTGAAAAGCTCAGGGCCCTTTTGTATGTGACTTCTTGTTGTCTTCTTCTCAGCTGGATGCCTTTGTTTCCATCATCATTTCGTCTACGTGCCGGGCAAGATACATTTCCTTCTGCCTTCGAAAGGACATCATACCCGCGGATGTGAGTGCATTTTTCCTTACCTTGCTATCTTCATGTGCGGCTTCCTAAAGCTTCCGATCACGACACAGGTGAGCCTTTCTGTCTCTTCACTAAGTCGGCTGAGTGAAGAGACGAAATCATTGCAAGATGTACTCCTTACCTAAAGTCTCCGTAGTATTCATGAAGTTGTACTGTTCGCCTTGCTTGTAGGCCGTCAGATTCATGTAGCCAGTGATCCTACAATAAAGGGAAGGTTGAATGGCACGTAGCAGCACTTTATCCACTTCCGAGATACATATTACTTATTAGTTTAAGTGCAGTTCACATTCCAACTCTTATGCCCCGCTACATTGTATCACGCGCACTGCTGTCCGTAAAGATCACACCTGGACTTAAGGTAAACTAGGCCGAACTTAAAAGCAGCCTATTCGCCAATATTCGGCCGAGATCATCCCTGCTTGGCCGTTCTTTTTAATCACTATACTGAGAACATTAGCGTATTAAGGTACAAGATAGGCAAAAGAGTCAAAAGTAATAATCTTTTCATGTCAGAGCATAAAAAAAAATAGCGGGTGCGTTACAATCTGAGCAATCTTAAAAACTGAAAAGGCGCAGTTATTGGTAACTAGTGCAATGCAATCATTGAAGTATCACATGTTACTTTCCCTAAAGTTTTACTTCAGCCACACGTTCCACACGCTAAATTTAAATATGACACACTGGAAAAAAATTTCTTAACTTCGCCATTGCACAGGTATATAAACAATATAAGGATCATATTCCCGCGTGTATGATAATGTTTTAATGCTAAGTATAGCCATAGACGCACAGAAAAGAAGTTACCATGACACTTAAGGCGCCTCAAACATATTTGGATATCATAAGCAATCAAATACTTTTCTGCAACTTCTAAATGCGTATATTGCCACTTTTTGAATATTATACACCATGTTCTTCAATGAAATTCCTGCTGGACTTCTGAATTTATATTCGCTCCGCAAATAGCAAGCCACGAATTACCACTGCTGGATTGCCGGCATTAGCACTGCCAGTTTAGCTCTGTTTAAAGCACATTTCTGCTCCCTACCGTGCTGCGCAAAACATTTTTGTCTCGTTTCATGCTCTCATTTTCTTGAAACATGTAACACCACCAGCTTTCCATCCCAGCTGTTCTTGCATACTAGTGGTTCCTTCGAAGTCGGTAAAGTGCGTTTTAAATTACAAAACCCCCCATGGTGCTAATAAAAACAGCTTATAGATTGTCATTCTTAGATTGTCATTCCCTGCATTAGTACCCTCATGACATTTGCTTCTAAACTAAGCTTTAAACTTATTTTATAACTATGAAATTAGTGACGTCTTTCCGAAATATGAAATATTTCATCAGTTTTTTTGTGTTCTTCCCTGCAATTTCAGCGATCGTCGTCTTTTGCATATAATCTTTTAAATTTCCATTTCGCTAACATGCTACACATACAACCTCTTTCTTTCTTAAGCAGAATTTAGTATTCTGCATTTCGTGTAGCTGGTTATTTATGCACTGCAAAATGGCCTGCGTTTTTCAACAAAAGCCTTCTCTCTATTCCTCTCTGCTCGAACGTTCACAAATGTCACCTCGAGTAGCCTGTCAAGTGCGTTGCTAGGTAAGATTTTCCAGCCGCCACAAAAGAGTACAACGTTTAAATGAATACGATCTCTCATGAACGACTGTATCTCCTGGTGATAGGTTACCCAAGGTCTTCATTTGCTGTTGATAATGCAGTGACAGTAAGACGTAGCCTTCGATGACGCAGTTTCATAGATCGTGGAGATAAATCTTTAATACTTGCAATATACTCAATTCCCTATAGATGCTTAACAAATTGCTTCTTCGACAGTCCTCCCGAAATTTGAGGAAATGACTATTCTGCAGAAGTGGGAATAATAAATTTATTCCTGCGTTTCACTGAAGTTTCAAAACACGTCATCATAATGTCCTTACCATGCAGATGAATTCCAGTACCGCACAAGCTGTCTTAATGTGTGTGTTTCTTCATTACTATCAACGGCAGTGCTGCTCATACACGAAATGTTCGCAGTCATATTAAAATTTCTTCTGACCATGTCAATTTGTGAACAGTTCCGTAAAAACTGAAAACAAAATAAACATGATACATGCAGCCGTAAGTGTGTAGCACCAAAAGCAGACAAAAGCGGTATGAATGGCAGTTTTAAGCGGGTAGTTATCTAAAATGTTTTAAGCGATGAAAACGCAATATAAAACTATAAAACATCAATAATAAGGCAACGAATGCTCTGCATGCAGAGCGGATGGAAATGGTACCGCTAAAATTGAAATCCAGTCGTGTTGTACACCCCCATAAAAATTATTCGTCCCAAGGGGTTTGCTTGCGAGGCCTGCAGCGTGCCTCGTTATGCATCCTCAGCAACCGTGATCTCTCGAAAAAGAAAACGCATTGAGTCCTCATTCCTCCCAAGGTTTGGACCGCTAGATGTGCCAAAGAGACCAGCTAAAGAACTTAGAGACAAACTCATTGGGCTGTATACTTTTGACGGGTGCTGTACGTACCGCGTGTCACAGCTAAAAGTAACCAGGCTTTAAAAATAAAAACACGGGAGTGTTTTACCTTAGTGAACCCAACTGGGGACTTTTGATAATCTCATAGCCTAGTCACCGTTGATTTTTTTTCTCTCCAATGTTAATTATTCTGAAGTACTATTTAGCCAAATTTATAAATATTATCTTCAAAAACAAAGTGCCAATTCAGAAGTTGTAGATCAATTGAAAACCAACTGGCTCTAATGTTTGCGCAAAGGCAGCATTTACAGAGCTTCCTTTACTGGCCTTTAAATAAAGCTAACACGTGACCAGCTGCTCCTGCATATCTCTCCATCAGTGCACCCGCAAGCCATATCGTGAAAAGTTCTCTTCAGAAAAGTGCATGTAGATCCCAGAGACGTATCTTGAGAAGCTGAAGCAGCATTGTGGTCCCGTGAAGCTCCTTGAGAGAGCGGGTTTCTTTTAAGCCCAGGAAAAGAAAATATTTTTTGAAACGATAATTTGGTCCAAACATTTCGGTCAGCTATATTCCAGGATGATCTACAAATGCTGAACTGCGTTCCTGAACAAAAAATTAAACTTAGCTAATCCCTCTTTAATAATCAATTAACTTTGGACCTCCAAAAAAAAAAGAGTGCAGACTCGGCCGTGTGACTGCCGAAAACCCTCAGGGGGATGCACTGGGCTAGCATTCTGCGTCTTTTTAAAAAGATAAGTTACCATTAGGTGGGGAAATCGGCCACATTTGGCCACAAGATCATCCATAAAGACAGGCTAGTGACCACCTCTAAAACGGCAAGACTCGGAGGGAAAGGACAAAAATTTGAATAGCGATTGTTGTAAAAAAAAAAAGGGTGCAAGAGAAATGTACAGTTGTGGATAAAAGAAAACGGAGAACATCGCTCTCTTCTATGTACTATCATGCCTTCGTTACCAGATACCAGTGTACACTGCAGGTGCTAGAGGAACTGTACCAGCGTTTGCTGTCAGTATCAACATGCCAAAAATTGCTGTCTTGATTAAGCCCGGCGCAAATTCAGTTTCAGCGCACTGACATTCTGCTTCCATGCCTAAAGGGAGTCAGCCAGGCGCTGGCAATCGTTCTATGGACACACACTTACTGCGTCGCCCCCAAATTCATTTCAACTACCCGTCACTTTCTTGCGCGGCCCAAAGACAACGTCCCAAAAGCAAAGCATCTTGTCCTTATCGACAACATTCATTCTCCCAGCGCCTGGTATCGTACATCGGCGAGAAAAAGAATCTCAACTACAAACTCAGGCAAGATAAAAATGACGTCGGGTCAATGAACACAGAAGGCAATACCCTCACCGAGAACTACTTGCGAGCTAACCAAAAGGTCGCGTTCAAAAATATTAGCGTGTTTGGTGTGAAACACCAGGTGTTGCAGGGAAGCCAAGCACTAATTTTCCAAAATTTGTTTTTTCGGGTAAATATCCGGTTTTTGTGGCACAGCAATACAAGTCTAGGCGGACGTTACAAAAAAGGTGAGTCGTGTTAAGTAGTAGAGTGGTAACTCAATTCTAATAGTTAACGTTTCACTATTGCTGATAGGCGCCTGATTGCAATTAGAGACTTGTAGCCGGACGTAATCAGGAGCCATATCAGTTTTTAGAACGTATAAAACGCGATTGCCCTCAACGTTGTTGCTAAATAACTTTTGGCCATTTCTGGAGCCATTCGAAAACCCCGCGCCTAGACAGAGCACACAGCGACGTCCACCGAGAGCACTCACTTCAGATGCTACGTAGCATTCACCTCCCCTCCAGTGTCATTAGAAAGGAAGAGAAATAATTTAAAAATAAATAGAATATATAAAAATAGTTTCGCACTCAAACCTTTTAAGTAATCTCAAGTGCCCTCGGCAAATTTGGATGAGGGCGAAACTTTTCTGACAAATCAACGCACCAGGCTTCTGTGAGAAGTCGATGCGCCGGGAGTTTTTGCGCCAATCAAGGTGAAGCGCTTCTCTATAAAATTCCTATTAGATACGTGCAACCGGGAAACGCCGCCTTAACAGCTTTCGTTATCATAAGTTCCCGGCTCCTTGCCGTAACGTGGAAAGCAGCGGCGGAAATAGCCTACGTGGTAAGCTTTGCTGTGCGCTGAGGTGCAAACTGAATATACATGCTCCGAAAGCATGAACGAATCGTCCAGCACAGTTCAAAATTCTGGCAGCAGAACACTGAGTGCAGCTTTTCGAGCACTGAGCTGTGGTTTACCATTTTTTCAGTCAGCACAAAGAACGTTTTTTAGCAAATACCAAGTACTACAAAGTGGAGCTATTATACTTCGTTTCCTCATTGGCGTAAGCTATCCGCAGTCTGAACTCGCTGCCGCCGTAGGAATTGCTTTTAATGCACTCGGCTGCTCGGCACTAGGACGCAGGGAGAGCTTTTGACCACAACGCCTACGTGGAATGAAAAGACGGCTGTGTGCGGGTCGATTGCAGTGCACGTTAATCAATGAGTGCACGAGCGCGGCGTCAGTTACCGCAAATAATGCGCAAGTCTTTAAGAAACACTGCGCACTTGCTGAATAAAGCTAGCCTCAAAGGAAAACGCCTTCTGTTAAAGGACATGTTCTCCCGTTCCCTGGCTGAGCAAACGTGGCAAAGTTCAGGTGTACAAGACCCGCACCGCTGCTATACCAAGAACCGGAGACTGCCCACTCCACATGCGCCGAAAGAATTTGTCCTGTTCCAGTCGTGGCCAATTAGTTGTCTGTGCGACGCGGAATGTGGCTTCTCTGATGTCTTCGCAGGAGATACCAGACTCCGCTTAAAACAATTGTCGGCAATATAGGCACCCTTACCGCAATATCGGGAAGAGTTTGGCCCTTCTCGGTGTAGTACTGTGAAAATGCAAACGTAGTTGTCGCGTGCTTTTGACTTACTACCCGTTTTTGCAGCCGACGTGATCAACTGTGGTGACCTTTTAGGAATGCTGTGGCTGCATGCATGACGAGTGTTTCGCAATCCACGTCTTTTGGATGCGTGCCGTTTCAACGTGTCCGCTGTGAGTGGATAGTCTCAGGTGGCTATCTAAAACTAGCAAGTGCCCAGTGAGTGTCGGATGGTACCGGCTTCTGCGTCGCGATGTCAGGAGTTCCGATAATATGCCACATATAAGTAACTCAAATATGGATAAATCGCTGATCTCTACTAGGTGGCTGGATGCCGCATTCTCGCTTTCCGAGACGAGCGCGAGTGAAGCCACCGGAAGTTGGACGGCTTGTCCCGGAAGTCGGGTGTCTGCTGTGTATTTCAATGCAAAAAGTCGCGTCTTTCGCCCTTTCGTTCTCAGTTTTTTGCGCTGTTCTTGTGTAATCTCTGCTGTTATATGAAAGGAACAAACAAGCTGAACGCGAGAAATGTGAACATTGTGTGCAGAACTCTAGTTTCTGCGAAGCGAAGAAAACAGGCATGCAGCTCTTACCCTGCCTCGGCAAAAGAGTACGTGTATTAAACATTATGTTCTTGCCTGGTTCTTGTCTTCCGAGCGAAAAGGAGAAGTAGTGGAATGAGAATGAGGCTAGGTCATCTTAAAACCGAATTTTCGTGCAGCAAAAAAAGGCACAGCGCGAGAGGAACGACTGACAAGAAAGACGAATGCTGCAGTGCGCGTGAGAAGCGCTGTTAGAAGTCAACTGCACCAAGCATCGCGAATAAAAGCCCATTCAGGCTTAACTTGCTCCAATACGAAACAGTACAGACACGCTCCGTCGAAAAAGCAGTACCACACCTTTTGGAGGCGCTAATGTGAACCAACCGAACACCGTCGACACCTCACAAGATAGTAGCATAGCCCTCGCTCCGGTTCGGTCTAAACATAATTCGGTAAAGTGGTCGCTGCAAAGTAAGCTGCCTGGTGAATGTTTCAACCTATTCTTTCTTATATTCATCCCCCATTGATAGATAGCTTAACTTGGGCTTGAGCGTGGTAACAAGCATCATAGTAATGAGCACAGTTGGCGAAGCTAGGTAAACGAGATAATACCGAGTCGAGTAGATGAGGCACCATACTTGCTGCGTGTAGCGACGTCCTGTCGTCTGCTAGTGTCGTCCAATTGCAATGTAATGGACCCTTATTTTTGAATCGTCTCTCCCGAAGACTTCGCTGGTCTCCTCGCTCAGTTGACGGCGCAACAGGTAGGCATTGTCATGTAAAAAGACGAGAACGACGAAAACCGAAATGCTAAGTGGGAAAACAAAACTGGAACTGAAAAACCGTGCTGAGGTCCGATTTCTTGCACTGCCAAAGGCTGACTTCCGGGAAAAAGCCGCTTACTTCTGGTGGCTTCACTTTCTGGCGCCCGATGCGGCATCCAGCTCCCCTAGTGGAGATCAGTGGGATAAATTAATGATTAACCAGCCCAATGGTCACTTTGATCGTTGCACAGTCGTGGTCCCGTCACAGGAGCCTGATCAGGCCGCCGCCATTTCGCTGCAGAGCGGAGCCATTTATTTCGGTTTAACCGGTTCGCGCTCATGTAATACATAATGATTCCAGCAAACTCCCTGCGAGCGGTGGCATTTTTAGTCACTGTGCCGTTGGGCAGTCAAGGTCCTCGTATGCAGGCGCAATTGAAGGTACTCTATCCGCGACGCAGGAGTGTAGAGGCCGTTAAAAATTTCGACTTTGAGAGCTTTCTTTTTAGCTCAAGAACAGAACGACCATACCTAAGTTACTTAGCATAAAACGACTTAAATGGATAGGATGCAACTAGCTCTCGAACACTTACACGGGGTTGTTTGCAATAAATTAACACCTGAACATTTAGCTATTGATCTTTGCAATAAAGAAAATGATGTGATGTCCAAAAATATGTTTACGTGTTCAAGCGAACCCGTACAGCCTTCGACAAGTCTAATCTTTAATTTAAAACCAGAACACCTTGCATATGAGGCAAAATATAATGTTTTCCTCAAGAGCAGAGGTTCGGTTATGGTCTCATTTTGGGCGTAATGTGTGCATTATATTGATGTAACCTCGGCGGCGAAAGAGTGACGGAAGATTGGATTCTTGAATACAAGCGCAAAATAAAAGGTAAAAATGGTGGAGGGAAAATTTATTCAGCTTGCCAAAGCTCCTTGTGGGAACTTTGGCCAGCGGATTGGAATAAGGTGTATCGCTGTGGTATGGTGTTCCACTCTGCAGGCCTCAAGGGAATGATTGACTAAAAACAACACTTACCTCCCATCCGTCTATTTGCTTGTTGCTTCCAGGGCATTGAGCATTATCACTGCTTTCAGCGGTAATGAAAATTACGAAGCATAAGAAGAGGCAAAAGGGCCGAAACATCTTTTTAAGATGATTAGGACTAAAGTAAAGTAGACCAGTATTTATGAAAACCTCAGCTAACCTTCACGAGTAGCTAGCTAGCAAAGTGTGCTTTCTACATACGGACGCTAGATTTGTGCGCCTTATATGCCAGAGGGATTCTCAGTTTTTCTTTTTAATACGTCTCCTAGAGCATTGTTTGTAGGCAATCAATCTCTAGTGAAAGCTTGGGCACAAACGACAGATGATCATAGACGCTTTTCTCGTCTCACTTCTGCGCTGCGTGTGTGGAAAGGGACCGAACAATATGCGGTAAACCGAACTAACTTATTTTTCGTTAGATGTCGCATGTTTTTCCAAGATTGCTTCATTGAAAAACTATCTGATTAATGATCTTTAAGCGAACTTTGTGGGATGCATTCGTACGGGCGTGTGGCCCTTCGTTGTCGCTAGGGTCTAGGCGGACGTTGTTTAGGCGTCGCATTCCAGTGAAGTAGTAAGGGAACAGTCCGCCTTCTGTGACGTCACAACCGATGGCTTCTTACTGCCTGAGACACCAATCGGTGTGAAGAGGTGAAACCGGAATGCTTTGCGCCATACGGCCCCTACACAGCTGGTGTTTCAGGTAAGACTAAGTAATTCTCCAAGATATGTTTTCTTTAGGAAAAAATAACAATTTTTAAGCATAGTATACCAGTGTAGGCAGACACCAGAAAACCGTTGAATCTTCTTTAGTAAGCTGGTTAACTAAATTTTCATAGCTCACTCTTTAACAAAGGCGCTTAGTTGCAAGTATAGGTTCGGAGCCGGTTGTTAGGAATCGCCCTATCGGTTTACAGAATTTTGAAAACGCGATACCCTTGGCGCTGTGGCTACACAAAATTTAGACAAATTTAGTTAGGTGGACTGTATAAGTTGCTTTGCCTGCATGCTTTTCGAAAGCGCATGTATTTTGGCACGATGTAGCCAAATTTTGTCGAGCCACAGCCCTGAGGATAATCGCTATGTCGAAATTATAGAAACTGATGTGCCTATCACTAACGACCGGATACAAATCTCTTATTGCAACCAGTCGCCTAACTGCGATAGTTATCATTTCCACTAACACTGATAATACTATGCCGCAAAAGCCATATTTTTACCCCCAAAAGTCTGTTTTTGAACATCGCTGAAAGTCTTTTCTCAAACACGTGGCATAAGCAGGGTGTAATGAAACGAACTATTTCGAAACGGGTGAGCAGCTGAAGAAGCAATTTTCACTCGGCAGCTTCGAGACAATGCACTTTCATAACAATTGAAGAAAAACATTCCTCATGTAGCCGGGAAATGCAAGAATCTGGGTACAGGCGCATGCACTGGAAAAAGACGAACTGCATTAACTTCTCTAAGCAGTCATTACGTAAAATGATGGTTGGTTGGTTTATGGGGTTCAACGTCCCAAAGTGACTAAGGCTATGAGAGACGCCGTAGTGGAGGGCTCCGGAAATTTCGACCACCTGGGGTTCTTTAACGTGCACCGACATCGCACAGTACACGGACACGATAATAGTGACGTAATTACTGAAGTCAACTACAGAAACAAAAGCGAAAACATCCAGGGAAGCCGAGCGTACTCCGCAGCTAAGAATCAGGTGAAGGCGGCGGCAGTCAAGCAGCCAGGCAGAATAGTCTCGTAGAAAGATGTACGCTTGTTCTGAAAAGTACAGCATTCTTACGCCTCTTTTGGAGGACGACATAAACACTAAGATTTTTTCATTAGACAAGAGTCTACGCCTATTTTTTGTAGCTAATGGCTAGAACGTGTTATCGGCCGGTGGATGTAGGTCACTGAGGCTTGCCAATCAGTACTGCTAGCAGTGGTGGTCACCAGAACCTAGGCGTGAATAGTGACGGGAAGGAAGGAAGAGTAGGCGACTCTTGTTTTGCCAATACTTGCTTCTATTGGCGTAGCTTATTAAACACGGGTGCTTAGATAGGTGCATGCGATCCTTGCAGTGGAATTTAAACCTACTGATTTGCGTTCACTGGGCGCGCTTTAATGCTCACCGCATAGATGCAGGTCATGAATACAGGAGTTTGCCGCGCAAGCCCTTTCCACGCTCGTCGCAAATGACCTTTGTAAAGGAGGAGGAGACGTCAGCAATAGAGGCGGAGAAGACTTTCTGCAGCTGGTAGCGAGCAATGTTTCGTACAGAAGTGTAGAGCGGCTGTGAAGAGTTCATTGTCCCCAGTATAAGTGTTCGTAAACAGCTCCACGTGGCCTTCATGCTCGGTTGGCTATCATGTTTCGCCTTCAGTGCAGTTCGGCATAACACGTTTCGTCTCCACTGAAGTTCGAAAATGCTTAGTTGAGCATAGCACTCATTTAGAAAAATCAGTGGAACTTTAATGTGGCTGTTTAATTATTGCTTGAAGTACTAATTTTTTCTTTCTTGCGTACGACAGAAGTAAAAAGAAAGACGCTCTATCTTCTTGAACGCACTCCTCAAATCCAAGTAGTTACCTGGGTTGTCGTACCAGGTTCGAGCAGGCCATGTGAAAAAATCATTGTGCTCTAGCTCCTTGCCCATGTTAGTTATCAGCACGAAAAGTCAGCACCACGAGAGCAGCATATCCAAAGATTGGCCGTAGAGTATGGTTAGCTATGCTGTGAGTTCGTCTCTGTCAGATCGTACACGCGCTCAAGGTGGCGTAAGCCCGTTTTTGTCGTTGCTTTGTCTCTTCGTGCAGCCACAAGAACTGTAATTCACTACCATCTAAGCCTTTCTCAGCTGGTGCTGAGTTTTTGTAGTCTTTGTAGGCGCTTCCTGGTGGTAGAAACGCCAAGTCGCATTATTCAGCTACCTGATCATAGTGGCTAACCATGTGCCCGGCCATAGAACATGCAGCCCACAATAAGGATGTCAAATACGATGGCAATAAGCGGTACCCTTTACTTTTGTTTTTGTAGGGAAGGCGAATCTATTTGGCCGTCATGTAACCGCTACAAGCGCCCTTAAAATATCTCTCTATGTTATCAATACGTCCACGTCGCGTCTGGACAGTTCCGTTGTGTCTGCTACACATACGGAAGAAGGACGTAGTTGCAAGGTTGTGTCGAAGGCCCACAAAGGTGCATCAGCCTGTATAAATGTACTTCAAAATTTAACAAAATTTAGCTCCTTTCTGAAAACAAGGTATCCAAACCACGACTCACAGTTAGGACGTGTAAATAATCTCATATTTCCCAGAGTTCTTGTTGGTTCGAAGAGAATTAAGAAAACCAGATAGGGCCAAGCCTTCTAAACCGACACGCCTTCTCGGTCAGAGCCCGCGCCATCTTTACGCGTGCCTGGCTCAAGACACGTTGTTTTTTCTGTTATATCCTGAAGCAAGTTCAACGCCTCTTTGGTCATCAGCACCTGTAGCGCCTGTCCCGTCCAGCTCTGTGTCGTCTGTGTCCTTTTTGCGCTATGTTTGAAAGAACTGTTGCCGACTATCCCAAATCAATATACTTGGCCATCCTTTATAAATATCTATCATTGTCCTAAAAACCAAAAAAGAACCCCGAAGAAACACAGAATCAACAGGAGTAACACTTTTCTTAGTTTCTTCGTCATCCTCGTTTATTTTCATGTCACCGAGAACCCTGGACATGGAATTTAACGCGATAGTATTAAGTGCGCCCCGTGTCGCAGATAAGCCGCAGATAAGCCGCAGATAAGATAAGAGCAACATTGGTCTCACAAGCCCACCGTTGGCAGCACCTGGATCGCACGGCAGTGGCGCATCACTTAACCGCTGTACCAGTGGGCCAGGAGCGGTAATAGGACTACGAGTGGTATGCGAATATAAAGTAGAGAATGACCAATTCCGCATATGCGCGCATTAGCCCGTTAACCTCATTGCGGCATACCGTTAAGTTGGACCTTAACTATCTCCCCCAGATTTGAAATAACAATTTGCATGTAGTTTGTCCATTGCTCACACCGCCAAGGTTGCTCAATTTTGACACCAGTTTCGAATTTCGGAAAACTGCCGAGAATGACAGCTGAAATGTTTCAGAGTGTCTGAAATCTTTCAGAGTTGGTTATCGCTGCCTTTCTAAACGTCCAGTGTGTCTTGTTCACTTTGTTCCCATGGATACTCCCCAAAGCCTGAGAGAGCCCAAGCGCGCAGCGGAATCACTACTGTTTGCGATGTACTGGCAGTGTTGTGGTGCATTAGGTGGCGCAGTTTTTCTCTGCTCGTAAGGAGTCCATCAGCGGCCCGCTTTACCCTGTTGGTCCTTGGAGTCGGCTTCTGCTAGAGCACATCTTCGCTCTGGAAAGTAACGGCTGCCTTTGCGTTGTCGCTTTCCGGGACGCTAATTGGAGCGAAGCACCGGAAAAATCATCATCATCATCAGCCGGACTACACTCACTGCAGGGCAAAGAGTCATGTCTCTCCAAATAACCTTGTCCTTTGCCAGTTGCGGCCACTGTATCCCCACAAATTTCTTAATCTCATCCGCCCACCTAACTTTCTGCCGCCCCCTGCTACGCTTGCCTTCCCTTGGTATTCACTCCGCTACCCTTAAGGACTAGCTGTTATCTTGCCTTCGAATTACATGCCCTGCCGAAGCCCATATCTTCCTTTGATTTTAACTAGGGTGTCATTAACCCGCGTTTGTTCTTTCACCCACTCCGCCCTCTTCCTATGTCTTAACGTCACACCTATCCTTTTTCTTTCCATAGCTCGCCGCGTTGTCCTTAACTTAAGATGAACCCTGTTTGTTAGCCTCCACGTTTCTGCACCATAGGCGAATACCGGTAAGATACAGCTGTTGTATGCTTTTCTCTTGAGGGATATTGGTAAACTGCCATTCGTGATCTGAGAGAACCTGCCATATGCGCTCCACCCCATTATTCGTCTTCTAGTTATTTCCCTCTCATGATCCGGAAAAATATAGCAGAGGAAATCGCAACAGATCTCCGCGTGTCGCGCAGGCCTTCAAAGGAGTTTTCAAAGCGAAAGCTTCACTATGGGGCCTCGTGCTTCGATCGCCGGGTGCCTAATTTTGACCTTCAGCTGAGTTAGAGGTCAAACCATGAAATAGATTAGGTTTTAGGTTTTATGGGGTTTAACGTCCCAAAGCGACTAAGGCTATGAGAGACGCCGTAGTGATGTCCTTGAAGGGCCGCTCAGCGAGACCACTGTTCATTTTTTGTCTTTATTGACTGTTTTGACAGATTAAAATAAATTACAAACATATTGGGGAAAACACAGCGCACTCCTAAGACAAAGACGAAGAAAGACAAGACCATACAGCGCTGACTTCAACTGATTATTTTATTGTGGAGCGACTTATATATATATATGTTCGAAAAGTGGGCGCGAAGACGTGGGTAACAGCTGCTGAGTTTGCACGCGACCGAAAGATAACATACTAAAACTGAAGACACATGAGGTCAAGGGTGACCCTTGGAGGCAACAAAAAATGAAAACTAAGCAAGATAAAAAAGACAAGTGGAGGGGTGGTTAGAAGGATGACGCGAACAGGCACACAAGAGAAACAAAGAACACTACGAGATGACAACAAGTGAATAAAATGCACTAAAAGGCCAAAAAGATCATTAAAAATAGGAAGAAATTTAAAAGCGATAAAAGAACCAAAAGGGGCGTTAAAAGCAGAAGACAGAAAACAACCTTGTCCACAAGGTAAAAATGGCTAACGGACGTATTTCGGAATCCTACACATTAAAGTTACTCTGTGCTTGGCTCAAATAGTCTAACTCACGTTTCGTTAGCGCTATCAAGGGCGTGCTAACACACTCTTCACCTAGCTTTAGAATGTGGGCGGCTTCTATAATTTCGCGTGTGGTTTGATGCGCGTTTCTCGCCATGACAGCTGCATTCATATAGGAAAGGCTCACAGGAACCGGAGGGGCACTTTAAGCAGTGAACACCCAGGTTTTTCTTGACGGTTTTAGAAACATTATTCGAGTGCTCCATAAGACGTTCTTTGAGGCAACGTACGGTTTGCCCCACGTAGGCCTTGCCACAGCTCCAGGCAATCTTATAAATTGCCCCAATCTCGCAAGGAACGAAGGGTGCATGATGCCTACAGGGCAGGCTGTCTCTCTCACAGCCGGGGCATTCACTCTGCGACAAAGCTTGGATGGCTTGTCGGGCGCCGAGAACACAACTCGGACACCTGCCTTTTGTCCAATTCTTTTGAGCCTGTGAGAGAGACCATGCAGGTACGGCACCACAGCGACTTTGTGTTGGTGGTCTGGGGCAGCACTCACTTGGCTTCCTTTGAGTTTCCTCAAGAGGGAGCCGGCTACTGAGATGAGCAGGTGCTCGGGGTAGCCAGCTTTTATCAGCCGCCGATTCTGCTCTTTCAGGCTATTGTTCATAGAGTGGACACAGAACTTCATTAAGGCGTTTGTGAAATAGAGGTTCACAATGCCCCTCTTAACGATCTTAGAGTGAGCTGAACTGTAAAGCAACAAGGACTTGCCCCCTCTTGGCTCATACAACCAACACAGGTGACTTTGTGCCGTCGATAGCCTCAAGTGTAAAAATCCCTGAAAGGATTGACAGTATCTCCAAGTAATTAAATAAAATAAAAGTCAAGAAAGCGTAAAGACCCATTCTCGGGTACCTCATGGGTCAAAACGAGGGGCGAGAGCTACCGTTAAAACACGTGGAGCACTTCTGAATAATAACAGGAGCTATGAAAATAACAGGAGCTATGAAAAGTATATTCGTTAATGGCCAAAACGATTAGGTAATCGTCCACGAACCTGAAAACCTTCACGGGAGCTGACGAAGAGAGCTGCTCTTTTATCAGTCGGTCATGAAGGGCGGGATAGATATATCGCTTAAGATTGCAGCAATGCAGGAGCCGATGCATACTCCGCTCTTTTGAATAAAATCACATTCACCCCAGATAACGGAAGTGGAGCTAAGATGAACGGTCAGCAATTCTAAGAAGCCGCCCACCGAGATGTCACAAGAATTCTGAAATGTGACGGATCCGAACGAGTCAGTATAAATTTCAACACACAAAAGAAGCTTGTCATGTGGAAGTGAGTAATAAAGGTCCTTTTGTTGCCTCCATTGCCAGCTGCGGCCACCACATCGTCGCAAACTTCTTAATCTCATCCGCCCACCTAACCTTCTGCCGCCCCCTGATACGCTTGCCTTCTCTTGGAATCCACTCTATTACCCTTAAGGATCAGCTGTTATCTTGCCTTCGTATTGCATGCCCTGCCTAAGCCCATTTTTACCTCTTGATTTCGACTATGATATCATCAGCAATGCTTCACCATTCTTAGCATCTCGGTAATAACAGGTGCTCTTCGCGATTTTTAATTTATCCGTAAGCCTGGCAGCTTTACCAGAAGACTCGTGTGACC
Organism: Amblyomma mixtum; assembly: GCF_055824585.1. Lineage (NCBI taxonomy): Eukaryota > Metazoa > Arthropoda > Arachnida > Ixodida > Ixodidae > Amblyomma > Amblyomma mixtum. The sequence continues at coordinate 89,871,006 of NC_143012.1, forward strand.
CGTGTAACAGCGGGCCACAAAAACAGTGGCCGACTGCTTGTAGAAAACTGCTGTCCAATTTGATTGATACCTACAGAATAAAAAAACCACTAAAGGCATTCATTGATTGAATAACAAACACTTTCAACGTAACAACTCGGCGGCTGAGGGTTGAGCGTTGATTTCGAAAGCAATTGTTGATGTCTAACTTTTAACAACTTGTCATGGATTCGCTCTAGCCATAACTAGATTCTTTAGGGCAGGCTATTCTTTTCTACGTTCACATTTGGAAAGCATTTCATCGCATACTTCGCGGCAAAATTCTAATAAAACTCGCAAATCTCGGTCTTCTTACTTGTATCAATTGGATAAGCGCGAACCGCTGTTCGGCGGACTGGAACCAGACTGGAATACATCTTCCTCCTAATTCATGTCAATGATATCACTGGTAACATCAGGTTATTAGGTCATGATTATCTTGCTTTTAATCAGGTTACGTATTGTGCCCATAAACTTTACTCAAGCACTGTATTAGCCAGACATTAAGAATGGCGCACCGCCTCGCACCTGACCCCAAACACCAAAAAGACTAATTTGACATTGAGTCAGAAACACGAAAATCCTTTTCGATTTGGATATCTCATCACTTGTGTATAATTAAAAGATATCTAAGAATATAAATAGATTTACATAGCAATTGCAAACAATGTTACGGTCAAAGCGCACTGCAAACGTTGGCGCGCCTCCTGTCGAAAAACTGGCTTTATGCGTCACAACCTCAAAACAGCTCCTTCGTATTATAACACACAGCCTTGAAAGCATAAATCATGAATAAATTGGAATAACTGGCCATAGCATGGGAACCCTGACCAGGTATATACAAACTTGAAATTGTTCACAGTTGAGCAGAGTGGTTCATTTTAACACCTTTACGTTCACTGACACCCTTTGACAGCAAAAATATGAACACCTTTACGTTCACTGACACCCTTTGACAGCAAAAATATGAACCCTGATCCCCACTTTAAAAACGCGAAGAACCTTGATTGCATTTTTATTTTATGAAATGCACGTCGCTGCAGTTTAGCGGGCGAACATACATTCAGCCCTTTCTGCCACGCGCATCTATGCGTGTTGCGCTCACAATTTCCACATTTTTCAACATCATCATCATCAGCCTGACTACTTCCACTGCAGGGCAAAGGCCTCTCCCATGTCTCTCCAATTAACCTTGTCCTCTGCCAACTGCGGCCACCGTATCCCCGCAAGCTTCTTAATGTCATCCGCCCACCTAACTTTCTGCCGCCGCCTGCAACGTTTGCCTTCGCTTGGAATCCACTCCGTTACCTTTAAGAATCAAGAAGAAGGATGGACAGTTGGGCAAGCTGGTAACGGTTCATATTGGAAACCACAGCGGAAAAGGGACGCAAGGCGTACAGAAAGAGGACACAGACAAGCGCTGACTCGGAGCAATTTTTTTTTTAGGAAGGATCAGAGGTTATCTTGCCTTCGAATTACATGGCCTTCCCAAGCCCGTTTCTTCCCCTTGATTTCTACTTGGATGTCATTAAGCCACGTTTGCTCCCTGACCCACTCAGCCCGCTTCCGGTCTCTTAACGTCACACCTATCATTTTTTTTTTTTGTACAGCTCTTTGTGTTGTCCTTAAGCTTAGTCCTTTTCATTAGCCTCCATGTTTGTGCCCCAAAGGTGAGTGCACGTACCCACTAACTTCTTTTAAAGTTTGTTTTTTCCTCCTGCAGATATTCATTGAACCAGACTCTCCTCGGCAATTGTTTCCACTGAATATTTTATTGAAACACCATTCAAAATATTTTTTTTCACCTGCTCCGGTTAAGACGATGACTGTGCAACTGCATTTTTGCTGCTCTTCTACCAAGGCAATCATTTTTCAACGCTGAAATAAAAAAGTAGCCCAGCAAGCATCGAAACCTGCGGTTTCAAATTTAAAAGGTTTTGCATGGAGACATGTCATAGTCTATTATAAAAAGAAGACTTGTTCATTGCTGTAATGATTTCTCGTTTTCTCTCGAATACGTCTAGCGCAAGAGCAGTTCCATTTTTTGTGTTACTGAAACTTAGCCTATCGAACAAACACGATCATGTTCTTGGTCTTTATCACACCACAGTATGCATAACCGAGCAAGAAAAGATACGAAAAATATACATCATTTAAGTTCTTCTCGGTGGAATTATTTAGGGAGCTATTCACTATAATGTTGAGTTTCTCTATATGTGTACGTGCGCACAATTTCCAAGAGTTAGTCAGATCTGCACATGAACATGCACAATGCAGCGACAGTAAGTCATTTTTCACACCCACTTCTTCAACCCCAGACCGTCAAGGAAAACGCGTCTTCATTTACGCTCATAACTCAAGGCAAGTAACCATTATTTAACACCACATGGATGTCAGGAGCGCAGCAAAAAAGCCTTCTGAGAAGCTCGACAAACGGTCTGCGGTCCTGTGAAAAACTTGGCGAGCACGAAAAAGGTTGTCACTTGTACATCATCACGTGCGGTAGACAGTAATGACGAAAAAAGATGAGACATTACAGGAATACAGTACTTGAGCATGACTCTGTGGATTTTAAAGCGCATCAAAATGTTATAGCAGGTGTGTTGTATTCAAAAAGAGTGGCAGATTATAACATCATCTGGCGTTCATAATTTGTGGTATTCTAGGCGAACTGTGACAAAACAAATCGCGTGCTCTGAATTCCTTAAAATCTTCAAAAATTTTGCATTTCAGATGTTGGGCTTTGATAAGCGACAGGAGGGATACGCCTAGCACGCAGCCTGATTTGCATTCAGTTTTATTCTTTTAGGCTGACATCTCAGCGCTGGGAGGACAGTTCAATATGGCGCTGGAGAACTGCGCTAGGCATCAATAAATTCTTCCAGAGTGCAATGTGCACAGTTACTAGAGAGGGGGAGTCTCTATTCAAGTTCATTTGCCACAATTTTGACAGCTTATTGTTCTTTTCAGCACGAAGCTTTTCGGTGAAAGAATGTGAAAAATATGTTGAAAGACCTGGTGACGTCTGTGTATAAGCAATCGCTTTTGAAAGACATTAATAATTTTGTCACGCCCACTCCTCCTGCCGCTGACAGTCTATAAGCGCTTAAAGATTCTCGGCGAACAATTGTGAGCAAGAATAACACGCCGGTATTCAGTTCAGTTTAGGTTTATTGGGGTTTAACGTCCCAAAGCGACTCATGCTATGAGAGACGCCGTAGTGAAGGGCTCCTTAGATTTCGACCAACTGAGGTTCTTTAACGTGCACTGACATCGCACAGCTCACGGGCCTCTAGAATTTCGCCTCCATCGAAATTCAACCGCCGTGGCCGAGACTGCAACCTACATATTTCGGGTCAGCAGCCGAGTGCCATAGCCACTGAGCCACTGCGGTGGCAACTGTCGAAAGACTTCGTGAGATCTGTGTAAACAGTGCGCTCTCTAAACACGTCAAGAATTTTTTCATGGCCTGTTCTACACCCACGCATTGTGTAGAAACGCTTTGTCGTTCTCAGCGACCTATTGTGTTGCTTTATAATGTATGGCTTATGGGGACATCCCAAAGCGACTCAGGCTATGAGGGACGCCATAATGAACGGCTCCGGAAATTTCGACCCCCTGGGGTTCTATAACGTGCACTAATATCGCACAATACACGGGAATCTAGAATTGAGCCTCCATCGAAATTCTACCGTCGCGGCCGGGACCGAACCCGCGTTTTTGCGGTCAGCAGCCGAGCGTCATAAACGCTGAGGCGCCGAGGCGGCCGAGCTATTGTGAGAAAACCAAAACACGTCTATTCAATTCTTTTGAATTCTCTCCGATTTCGAATTTCACGTTATGACACCGAGTGCGAACGCAGATGGCATAAAACGCAAAGCATTCGTTATGAGTTCAGTTTATTTGAGGCAGGCTTCTCGACACTGAAAGTACAATTAATGCATCATGGCTGAAAACTGAAAACCGCTGAAAACTGTTTCTCATTGGAGTCTACTTGTATAGTCGAAACGGCAAATGTCAATTCTTTTTACTTTTCCTTTGTGTTGCTCAGGCGGTTTTTCACTGCAACGTCAAGTCCCTCTCCAGAACATCGCCAAAAAATTTAGAAATACTTCGTGAAATGTCAGCATCAAGAGACACATTCGAATCACGTTTATGTTCTTTTCATGCCCATTTTTCCGGCCTGAAACACTGCAGAAATAACACTTCATCACTGATCATGATATTTGTGAGCAAGCCATAGGGACAAAACCAAACTCATGTTTTCACATCTTCGAAATGAACAATAATTCCGAATTGGGCAGAATAACACTTACTAACCAGCACCCGGGGCACAGTTGGCACGCATCGCCTTTCGGTTCTTATTGCGCTTAGTTTATTTTTCATATTAGGTAACGTTCTCGACACTAAAAGGTAAAAGTTGTACGGTCCGTCAGACCCGCGTTGTAAGCCGCAGTAAATTATTTCTGAGCGCACTCTACGCATTTATACGAGATGGCGGATGCTTATTTGATTTTGTTTCTCTCATTTTAATGAAGAGATATGAATTTCAACGTCGAGTTCTTCATAAAAATGTGCGAGAAATGTCCAAAGAGTCTAAGATATTTTATGAAGAGGCCCATATAATGCGCATTCGCACTGTTCTCACGCCCATTTCCCTAGTCAGAAACCGTAAGCACCAGCGTTTGTGCACTAAACCTAGTTGTCTCGCCGAGCCATTGCGACTAAAAGAAAACGAGCTTTCTAAATCATTTGAAGCGGTCATTGATGTGATGGCACGTTGCTTCCAGTCCGCTGGCCAGATTGCCACTTTGCACTCTGTGGAGGTTATAATGGTGTCATGAGGTCTTGTGACCTTGCAGACTAATTATGGTGGCCTATTCGGAGAGGTTGTGCTGTCGTCGCAAGGCTACTTGAGCTTTCTTGAGTACTCAGCAAACTCCGTACATGATATGCCCAGATTTCTGTCATCTCTAATGCGGTCGGATTATTATGCGACGGCTGCTAAAGATTTGGTGTTATCAGATAGTCCAGCATTTAGCCGTGGAATCTGCGTCGTCAGCCGTGAAAGAAAGCCTCATCTGGACACCAGTGTTCTGCCTCGCCCTCCTATTCTCTTTGCTCGCACTTCCCCTTACCCCCCTGTTCCTTAAACGTGGCTATAGACACCTTCTCTCCAATTTGCTACCTGCCAATTGTGGGATGTGGCCCTACCGTTGCCCGGCGTTCCAGGGTGGTTTTTTTTTATTGCGAAAGCAATATTGCTAGCACTTTTCTGCCGTCGGTGGAGGTCGTTCCTTCGCTCCGGCGCACGACCACGTGACAGCGTGACGTCACGACCAGAGGAGAGCAGGGGCCCCAACTCGTCTGTTCGGCCGTAGTCGTTCCTTCGCTCGGCGCGGCGGCTACCACGTGGCGACCTCCTCGGCCCACCGCGTGAGAGCGCTCGCTGGGAGAGGATAAACGGGGCGCCGCAGGCGCGCCCAACTCGTCTCATCGATGGAGGCTCATTAATTGAAATAATCTTATTAATTTAGTTATTGTAATTAATGTAATGTAATTAATTAAGATAGCTGGGGGCCAAACTCGTTTCACCGATGGAGGCTCACTAATTGATTAATAAATAAATAAATTAATTTAAATAATCAATCAAATTAATTAATTGATTTAGACAATCGACTAGAATAATTATTAATTCAGCAATTTAACTAAATTGTTTTAGTTATTTTAATTGAATTGATTAATGAATTAACTAAATTGATTGATTGATTGATTGATTCAATTAATTTTCCTTAATGCCGAAGAAGAATCTATGAGTAGTGTGGAGCGATACAATCACAAGAGAAGAAAACGCCGTGCGGAAGAAACGCCTTACCAGAAAGAAGAGCAATTCCTAAAAGAAGAGTGCAGTATACAGCCAAGAAGAAAGAGCAGATCATTGTGGAGATTCGAAACGGTGACATCGTGGCTCAGCGACATGAAGAACAAGAGATAAGAGTTGGGCAGTTCGAGTCTGCTACGCGTGAATTCGAGAAACGAAACTACCAGCAGAACCAAGCGCAGCCAGGTGTCATTGCTTTCGCAATCAGCCAGGCTTAACCAAGCTAAGCCTTCAGCCAATTTTTTTTGTCGGAACGTGGTTATGTTTACTTTTCTCTTTTTCGTTCATTGTTTTTAAAGCGACAACGTTAAGGAGATCGTGTCGTGGAACATCCGGGGTCGGCATAGGCCTCATTGAGCGTCAGCAGAAAATCCACGAAAAATCCCCACAGAAGCAACCAAGCAGGCAAGTTGTTTACTTCGGTATCTTATATGGTCTGCCTTCTAGCTCTCACTTGACGATGTACTAATTTGATTGCATTTTCATTACCACTCGTACCAGCGCGCCTTGGAACCCACGAAATTTTGTAGTGTGCATCAGTGTGCCTCTATTGTGTTTAAAAAGCCGTCGCGGATGCTGTCATCCTGATCTGTCCGAGAACTGATGTGGCCTCTCGCGTCATCGTAAATGCTTCCTGCGTCGCCATTGTTCCGGTTCTCCAGCAGCAATTTGGCTTCAAGTGGCATATGGTTTTTGTCTCTGGGGGCTTCAACCTGCCGAAACCCGCTGCAGTGCTTCAGGCCTTCAGCTCACACGCCCCCGGCGTGTGTACTCCGTACGACCTCTCTGAAGTAAGTCCCATGATAGTTTCGTCATCTGGCCTCCATCTCTGTGTTCACCACAGGTATCCGCCTCGTCAATGTCTCCGATATTAACCCTGCTAACGTCCTTTCTCGAATCGCCACCATCGGTATTTCTCCACCTGCCGTAGACTAGCAAGGTCTCGCCCAAGTACAGCCTAAAGACACTGAGCTGCATGAGCTGCGTGCCCACCCCCGTTCCCTCCGTCTACCCATAAACGCACCCTTTACGATATCTGCCATCTCATCTCCCGGTCCACGCAGCGCCTGGTCTCGCAGCGGTGAGTGTGCCCGAGCATTAGCACCGCTGTTATTTGAGACGCTAAGTGTGCCGCGCGGCATAAAACCTGATGTTAGTAACGCATGGTATAATACGTTAAAAAAAAGCATACAGCCCGGTTGTGTGAAAAGAGTCACATAAGCTTCGTGCGTATAGGTTTTTCGTTAGCCGCAAGTCCAGATTGAAGTCATTGTTTGAAGACAGGCCTGCCTCTTGAAGAACACGAGGCCGCACCAGCGAAGTTCCTCGGCATGTACACAGTAGGTGGTGGACGCTGGTGTCGGAAGCGGGTACTTCGCAGTGAGGGAATTTCTTTGGCGCAGGAATCTTGTCACTTTGCCACTGGTTGCGAACTGCAGGAGTAAGGGCCACTCCGACCCTCAGCCGCCTCAGAGAGGCCTCCTCCACCCATGATAGGTTGAAGGGAAGGGCTAGGTACACGGGGGAATGAGAGCACGTGTACGCCGCCTGAGGGAGGCTTAAGATGTTAGATGTGCCAGAAGTGGATCTGTTGGCAAGCGGCAGTTGGAATTCGCGGAACGTCAGTCGAACGAGATATCATGTCAGGTGCAATGCTATGGACATCCGTGTGAGCTTGAACCCAGTGGATGAGTATAGGCACCGGGTAAGATTGACAAGCAGCATGTATGGCCTGGGAAACCTGAAGTGTACCACGGACTTTCTTTAGATGCTTCAGAGCTTCTTGCGAATGAGTACATAGGTGCGCCTGTATATAAGGAGGGTCGTCAGGTAAAGCTGCTATGGCATTTAAAATCGCTTGCAGCTCCAAACGAAGAGGTGATGAAGTGTCAGTACAGTAGGTTTGTCAGCTGCAGAGATGAGGGTGTATCGGCCTTATAAAAGCAGTTGATCCCCCTGTTGGGGTTATGGCGACATCTGTGTAAAGGATAAAGCTATCAAGTTGCGTAGGAAAAGCTGGAGGTAACGGCGGAGATCAGAGCTCCTTCTTATGACGAGCAGGCTTCTTTGATGTAATGTGACAGTAGTCCCATGGAGGTGGTAGGCTCGAACATCGGATGAAGAGAAACTTTCCGTGCTCTATTGGTTTATCGTTGGGTAATTTAATCTTCCAGTGTGTTGAGCTTCGCATACTCCTGCAGCAGACAAAAGGGAGTTACTCGGGGTAGGCCAGCAATGACTCGCATGGCTTCGTAGTTGAGTGCTTCAAGTGTGGACCACTGTCGATTGGTAAGTTGTTGAAATTGAGCCTGGTATAGGAGCCGAGGTTGAAAGACAATACGAAGAAGTCGACGAGCCGTATCTGAACGGGCACCTCCAGAGCGATTGGCTATTCTGCTGATGAGGCCAAGTGTGTTTACAGCACTCTTACGCATAGCTGACAACCACGCCGTGCCTTTGCCTGAAGCATGAACGTACAAGCACGAAACATGGGTATATTCCACTTCACCACTTCAGGAAGTGGTACATTGTCAGCAATGAGCACGAATGGAGTGGCATTGAAAATACGGCGGCCAGCTTTATTGCTCACATGCAAATAGAAGGATTTGGAGAGGTTGGGGGGGGGGGGGGGAGGCCAGTGTCGGCAAGAAAGTTATGAAGAAGATTCAGGGCATTTTGCAGGGAGTCTTGCTGCACCTGAGCTGAGCGGCTTGTGAACCAGAGAGTGATGTCGTCTGCATATGCCAGAATTTGGATGGAAGGATGGAGAGACTGTGTATGAGAGGAATGAATGCGATGTTAAATAGAGTTGGGGCTAAGACTGAGCCCTGCGGTACTCGTCGATTAGAAAGGAAGCGGCCTGTGGGTTTACCATTAACACGGATAGCAAATGTCCGTTACGAAAGAAAGGCTTGCTCGACATAGCTGCAAAGGCATGCCAAGTGATGGCATAGTGTTGAGAATGGCTGCGTGGAGAATGTCGCGGTAGGCCTTCGTGATATCTGTTGCTAGGACTGTGCGAACGAGACGGCTGTTAGGTGAGCGACGTATCAGCTCGTTGGCAAAGCGGTCAAGACCATCCTCAGCGCCGTATCCTGGTCAGAAACCAATTTGGGCAGACGAATATTTCTGATGATGGTCGAGCCACTAGGAGATCTGAGTGGAAAGCAATTTTTCATACAGCTTACAAATAGTTGCGGTAAGAGAAATCGGTTGGAGGGCTCTAAGAGTTATGGGTGACTTTCCGGGCTTTGGTATTGGAACTACCACTGAATGTTTTCAATCAGATGGCATTTCACTGGATGTCCAGATTTCATTAAAAATTCTGATCAGTGAAGTCAATGCTTCATTGTCCAGATCCTGGAAGAGAGCGTAAGGTACACCGTCATGACCAGGTGCAGTGTTAGGGCTGATGTCTTCAATGGCAGCTATAAGCGCACCCATGGTAAACGGGCATGTGATCTTATCCTCTGCCTCATGTTTGGGACTGACTGGAACAGGTGCAGGAAAGCAATCATAATTCGGAAAGTACTGAAGGGCAGCAGAAAGACGAAGGGCATAGCGAGCACTCTCGACGTAGTCTTTGATGGATGGCTTGCGTTCTATGGAATGAAATACACGCCAGAAGTGGCGGTTGCCGACAGGAGTATTGAGTTGAGAACACTCTGTACAGCGCTTGTGTAGAAGACGTTTAGAATACAGACGGGCTTTAGCGGTGTCTTTATGAACTTCCGTTTGTGCATTCTGATCTGACGTCCAGCTGCTTGCGCCTTGCCCAGAGATTAAGAAGGTGAAAGTCATGACTTGGTTGGTTTTCGTTGACAGTGTAAGAAATGGTGTTCTGAGGTAAGAAAAGCATGAATGTAGAAAGGGCTGAGGCAGGAGGTATAGAGAGGAGGCGACCATCCGTGCGAAGACTTGCGGCGAATTTTACATGATGTACTTCAGACAAATTCAATTAGAATGGGGGAGTCGTCACTGCCCCAGGTGTCTGCCTCGCAAGACCAATAAGGATTGCCGGGACCCAGCCACCACGTAATCTCCGGAGTTGATGGAGGAGCACGCAGGCGGGCATAATGAGAGTTGTTCAGAAGTGTAAACTACTGGTCGAAAAATATGTCGTAAATCTGTTCCCCACGTTTGTAGTTAAGAATGTGTCCCCAGGCTGTATGTGGCCCATTGAAACCTTCTCCAAGTAGTATGGGTACACGTGGGTAAGAGGTGCACAGATGTGTAAGCCATCCAAAGTTGAATACAGAGGTTTGGAGCCGACCATAAAGAGACCAATAAAACCGGAGTACGCTGCGGCTTAGTGAGAATGGCAGTTACTTCTTGACGGTTATTGCACCAACGAGATCGGTCGACGGGAGAATGTGGTGTCGAACAATGAACATATATAGCTGCTTTACAAGGAGCAAGACCACGGCGGCGATCGGGTATTGACGGATAGTGATATGCACAATAACCAGACAGCGTAAGGATGCCATTATGTTCCTGCAGAAGGAAAACCCTGGCAGAGACTTTGCCTTCTCGAATACACAGCTTCAGTCCAGGGAGCTTATTATTAAGACCCGGACATTTCCATTGTACGACATGGGAAGTAGCGTTAGTGGTCATTCGCTTGCAAAACAGATGCAGTCATCTGAGGCAGTGGCTGCAACGGGATAATTGGGGATGAAATTGAAGTTGTAGTTACAGATTGCTCGGATTGTTCATATTTTGAGCCTGAACGATTGTGCACATTAGATAAAGGAGGCACTTGACAAACAGGCCCAACTCGAGGTAGATGCGGACGTCGTAGGAAGAGAGAGCGCTGTCGGCAAAGCTGGTCAAGTTGTTGGCGAATGTTGGCGATCGCATTATCGATGGCAGAGATCTCATCAGGCGTAGAGGAGGTTATCGGAGGAAATTCATCTTTTTCCCGCTGGGTGCGGGAACCTGGCTTTAAAACAAAGGCATAAGTAGGGCGGATACTAGAAGGTGAAGGCAACGATGCTGGCGGTTTTTGAGTATGATCCACATCTGTGTCGGTCGAAAGAGAAGGAAAACTGTTCGAGATCTTGACTCCAGCCTGAGCAGGCGCAGCCACCGGACGACGTTTCTTTCGAGGGCATTTAGAATAAGTGATGTCATGGTCGTTCGTCTTAAAAAATGGACACCTGAATGAGGGAAGACCATCTGCTGATGGTTTGGGCAGAGTGTCTTGTGATGCAGGGCACAATGTTTTGATGTGACCTTGTCACAGGCCCAGATAGCAGAAGACTGGTGCAGGACAGAAAGGCTTCGGATGACCGAGTCGTCCATTGTAGAAGAATAGAGTGGGAAGTTCTAACGGGCTCACAAGCAGAAGGAATGTGCCCCAGCTGCCTAGTCGGCGGGCATTAAGCACTGAGTGGGTGTCGGAGTAGAGATTTGTCACCACTTCCTTCGGAGGGTCTATAGGTTCCAGGGCATAAATGACACATTTTTGCAAGGCGGGTCCAGATGCTAGATAGGCTTGCACACGTATACATGCTATTACTCACTGATATATAATTTGTCAATATGACAGATCTTTTCGGCATCGGCAAGTGACGGTACTTGGACAGTGATGGAGTTGGAGGGACGATGACAAATAAAACCGCGGTACCCTGAGATGCCCAGTGCAAGGGCAATAACCTTCTGCACCGATCCTGAAGGAACCGACGTTATGTCGTTATTGCAAGGTAGGCTTAATGTGTACTCGGAAGGAGCGACTAAGTTAGTGGGGTTAATATTTCGATGGTGTCATCTTTGAAGCGGCAGGATCGGTTGGAGTGGCCTCTACCTTCAATCAAGGCGGAAAGCTGGGCTAATTGGTGTGTCGTCATTAATTAAAAGAGAGAGAGAGAGAGAGGGAGGGAAAGGCAGGGATGTTAACCAGAAAGGATTCCGGTTGGCTACCCTGCACAGGGGAAGGGAATGAGGGGAATTAAAGAGGAAAGAGAGAAGTAACGGGAAATAATCACAGTCTGTCAATTAAGGCAGTCGCTCTCAAAAAGCGAAAGAGTGCCTTGTAAGCCTTGATGGCAGTTGACTGTTGTGGCCACGGACCGAGGATCTTGGCCTCTGTGATAGGGCGAGGGTCCAGGCGGTCCAAAGCACATCGCAGCTTATGTCTTTCGGCTACAAAGGCAGGGCACTCACACAAGATATGGGTGATTGTCTCATCACAGGCGCAGTTCACACAAGAAGGGCTGTCGGCCATCGCGATCCGGAAAGCCTACTTATTCGTGAAGGCAACACCGAGCCACAGACGACACAGTAGTGTTGCTTCACGACGCGCTACATTACACGGAAGACGGAGGCGCAGTCCAGGGTCCAAAGACCTGAGGCGACGGTTGCACAACTCACCAGAGTTCCACGCTGAAAGTGTGAGCTCCAGCCTCAAAGAACGAAGCCCACACGCTGCGTCAGCTCGCGTTACGGGGATATAAACGGGGATTCCATCATTGTGGGCAGAACGGGCAGCTTCGTCAGCCTGGTGATTGCCATGAATGCCGCAGTGGCCCGGCAGCCACTGGAAAATTATGTTATGTCCTTTCAATGTGGCGTCATGGTAGAGCTTGCGGATTTCGGCAACGAGTTGTTCGTGTGACCCACGGCGTAGTGCAGTTTGCAGGCCTTGAAGGGCTGCTTTAGAGTCGGTGAAAACTGTCCAGTCATCTGCAGATTCCTGACTAATGAACTGAACTGCAGCCCGTAGGGCAGCTAGTTCTGCACCAGTTGAAGAGGTGAGATAGGTAGTCCTCACCTTCATTAAAATAGACCTGGCCGGTATCACCACAGACCCAGCAGAGCTTGTTGAAGTCACTGAGCCATCTGTGTAGACATGTATGCGGTGTTTATGGTTAAAATGCAAATGATGCAGTGTCAGTTGCTTGAGAGCAGGCAATGATAAATCAGATTGCTTATTAATTCCAGGAATAGATAGGTGCACCCGGGGTTCATGGAGACTCCATACGGGTGAGCATGATCTTGATGGGTGGGCGAACTGCGAAGGAAGATAGGCACGGTGAGCTTGAATTACATTTGCAAATGCAGTATGTGGTCTGAGTACGGGAAGAGCTGCAAGATGACTCGGAACTCGCGTGAGGTGCCGAATGTGTGTTCTCATGGTTTCAACAGCAATGTATGAAGTAACAGGATGCTCCCCAGCGACAAGAATAGTGGCTGCCGTTGAGGCACATTTAGGTAGCCCAAGGCAGATTCGTAGAGCTTGCGCTTGAACACTTTGAAGTGTCTGAAGGTTTGTCTTTCTGATATTGTTTAAAATGGGAAAGCTATACCGCATGTATCCCAGGAACAGCGAACGGTACAGTTGAAGCATCGAGCGTACAGATGCACCCCAGGACTTTCTCCCGAGGAAGGAGAGTATATGAACAATCGCTGTCAGTTTCTTTCGCATGTCGTAAAGATGGGGACTCCACGAGAGGTTCCTATCGATAACAACGCCAAGGAAGCGATGGTTTTTCTCATAGGGAATGGCGTTTCCATTAATATATATGGGGTAACTTGTCATTTTTTTTTTGCGTGAACGCCACGAGGGAACACTTCTCGGTTGAAATATTTAGGCCCTGCTGACGAAGGTATAACGTCAGTATCGTTGCCGCCTTTTGTAGTCTCGCACGAACTTGGGGACGGGTCACGCTTGATGCCCAAATGCAGATATCATCGGTGTATATTGAGATCTGGACTGATTGTGGCAATGAGTCAACCAGGCCGACGAGAGCTATGTTGAAAAGAGTTGGGCTCAGCACTCCACCCTGCGGGACTCCGCGCGAATTTAGATGCGAAGAGGTTGGTCCGTCTTCAGTCTGGACAAAACACGACCTCCCTGACAAATAGCTGCGTATCCAGCTGAACATGCGGCCTCCAATCTGAGCAGCTTCTAATGCGTCCAAAATGGCCTGATGCGTTACGTTGTCGTAGGCGCCCTTGATGTCCAAGAATAGTGCCGCAGTCAATAAGTTTTTTTGGTGCTGGACGGACGATACAAGGTCAACCACATTGTCAATGGAAGAGCGGCCACGTCGAAACCCAGACATAAATGCAGGGTAAATTTGGTATCGCTCCAGGTACCATTCCACGCGTGTTAACAGCATTCTTTCCATGACTTTCCCGACACTGCTGGAGAGTGCAATTGGTCGGTATGCTGAAATGTCGAGTGGTGATTTTCCCGGTTTAAGGAGTGGTACGAGACGACTGGTCTTCCATGCATTAGGAACTATGCCCTCGCACCATGACTTGTTGTATGTGTCCAGAAGAACCCGTCGAGCCTCTTGGGCAAGGTTGGCGAGCGCGGAGTATGTCACACCATCGGGCCCCGGCGATGACGACCTTCTGCAACAAGCCAGCGCAGCGTCAAGTTCCTCCATGGAGAACAAGTTATCCATTCGTGAATCCCGCGAGGGTGGAACATCACTGCAGTGCAGCGTTCTGGATGGGTTCGGTTGGCCTGTTATCCTTGCGCAAAATTCTTCGGCTACCGCGATCTCGCTGCGTCTTTGGTGGAGCGCGAGGGATTTAAACGGGTGGCGCTGTTGAGGGGACGTACGAAGGCCACGGATCACATTCCAAACGCGTGACAAAGGCTTTCGTGGGTCAAGTGTCTCGCAAAATGTTCTCCAACGTTGTGTCTGCAGGGCTTGAATTCTGCGCTGGATTTTCTTCTGCAGGCGTCTTGCATCTCTGAGGTCTAAGCGCGACTTTGTGCGTCGGTATCTGCGCTCTGCCCTGCGCCGTAGTGCCCGCAGTTGTTGTAATTCAATATCAAAGTCGGTGTACTTTGCGACGGGGTTGTAGCAACACGTTGCGCTCTCCATGACCTCCTTAATTTTTTGTTCAAGACCTGTCGAGAATCCTTCCATGCATGCATCCTCCATACGCGCTTTAAAAACTGTCCAATCAATGCGCTGCATACGTGTGGCAGAAAGGGACGTGCAATGGCCGGTAAAAATCAGGTAGGTTGGGATGTGGTCACTGCCATGGGTTTCTACATCCAAAAACCATTGGACGTTGTTGGTTAGGCATCGCGAAACGAAAGTCAAATCTAGGCAGCTGCTATAGGTCACCCCTCGAATATACGTCGGGGTTCCGTCATTTAGGCACTGGAGGCCGTGGTCAGAGGCGAAGGAGACGAGTTTCCTTCCACTAAGGTTCATCCTAACGCCTCCCCACATGGTGTGGTGAGCATTGAAGTCACCTATAATCACCCATGGACCGGAGGTGGCTTGCATCAAATCACTCAACCTTTTTTCGTCAAAGCGGCTTGACGGCGCCATGTACACAGCCAAAAGCGTAAACGTGAGGTCACGGCTCTTCACTGTGAGGCAAACATACTGGTTGTCATTGTGTGGGGGAACCGAATGATGCACATAAGTAAGTTCACGTCGAATGTAGATGATGACTTTGCTGGTTCTGTTGCGCGTGGGGGAAGTAAAAGCTTCATAACCGGATAATCGCAAAATGTTGGGTAGATTCGGTTCACAGATAACAAGAATGGGGAAGCGGTTTTCATAAACATAATTTCGAATATCTGTAATCCGGGACTGGAGCCCGCGGGCATTCCACTCAAAAATAAAAGCTTGCTTGACTTTCTTCGTAAAAGATTGTTCCGGGGGAGCCATGGTGCCTTCTAATGAAGAGCTGCAAGAACTGGCTGTAGCGCGTCCAGTACTTGCAGTGCGTTGTGTGCTGCTGGCGTGCGCAAGCCGGACAGCAGAGCATGCATAACATTCATCAGTGACGTTAGCATTGCAGTCACTTGTGTATCTTGGCCGTGGTCGGAATCGTGCCTTTTGCCCGGATCAGTTGTAGGTGTTGCAGACATGGGGTGCGGCAACGTACCGGACGAAGTGTGTGCTCTAGGCTTTGGTAGTGGTGGCCACGTTGCGTCAGAGGCAGCAGGTCGTGTGTCACCAGTCGCCAGGCTTTCCTGATTTGTTGTCGGTGGAGGCGGACAAGCTGCACTGCCGCTTGGGGTCTTCTCTTCGAGGGTATTTGTGTCATTCAACGACCTTCGGCGGCGGCGCGAACGACGTCGTCGCACCTTTGCAGCGGCTTCTCTGTGGGTGGAATGATCACGCACCATTTGCTTCAGTGCCGCCCTCTCTGTCTTTAGGCGAGGGCAGTCCTTCGAGGAAGAAGCGTGAGGGCCACGACAATTGGCGCACTTCAAGGCAGTCGCGCGGCAACTGTCGCCGCTGTGGGGCTCAGAGCATTTTGGGCACACAATGGTGTTTTGACAGACCCCGCTCACATGACCAATCTTCATACATTTCCGGCACTGTAGCGGCTTAGGTACGAATGCACGGACTGGGTGACGAAAGTGCCCCACCTTCACGTAGGATGGAATGCAGTCACCCTTGAAAGTCAGCTTAACGCATGTAGACCTTCCAAGGCGCTTAACTTGCATTATAGAAATGCTGTTGGTTGCCGGCTTGATTAATATGGGCAAGTCGGCGTCAGGGATAGCGATGTCGACGTTGTAAATTACGCGAGCCGTGGTTCCGCTGTCTTGTAGAATAAGGGGGCGTACACTGATATTTCCCAGTTTGGTGATGGCGGCCAAACTGTCCAGCTCGCTGGGCTTCATGACATCAATGGCAATGATGTTCTTATGCGGGTTAACTCTGACGTCTTTAATCCCTCCTGGTACAAGGCTTTCAAGGAATACGGAGATGGCTTGCCTGTTCAGGAGATTCAAGTTTTCTGTTGGCTCCAATGGCACGAACAAGGCTGTATGGGCCTCGGCACTTCGCGCCGTGATGACCGTATCCGTACTTGAGGACGTCGTTGACGTCGACTCAGTTTGTCTCCGCAGTCTGCGCTTGGCCTTCTTACTGACGACGGGTACAAACCCATCGTCGGTCGAGGAGTCATCACTTCGGGGAGTCGAGTAGTCATCACCGTACACAACGGTGTCCTGGCTGCTGGAGTCACTCGGGGCGTACAGGCGCTTCCTCTGAGCGGCCGTTGCCGACCCACCGGGATCCACAGAAGGCACAGCGGCCTCCACTTCCATCGCCGTGACACAAGGGGAGCGGCGCCTCCCTAATTACGGCACAAATTATCAAAAAACTGCAGAGATATGAAGCCAGCGTTCTGACACAGAACAACTTCTTGCTCCTCATCATTAATTAAAAGACTAACGCATAAATTAAGGACACAAACATAGAAGGAGACAGGACGCAGCCGGTTCACTGCTGGCATCACAAACTGTCCGCATAGGAGTGAGCACGAGTGGTGTAGGGGTAGGCTCAGGAGTAGGCAAGGCGGTAGCGGTTAACGTTGATTCGTCCCCTGCAAGTGAAGACGGCGACTTGAGTAGCGATGAAATACCGGGTGCAGGAGGAGCTGAGGGGCTGAGGATACATCCTTGAGGTGGAAGGGCAGGCGAAAAAGCAGACTTATTAAGAGCAGGATGGGACTTTTGCATGTCATAATTACTGTTCATGTCCGTTGGCCAGGCTGAAGTAGGCCTGTGCGTCTCACAGAACGATCGTCGGCATTGCGAAGGCAGTGCCGGAGGGCCAGTCCCGAGATCTTGTGGCGTTCTGGGGATCGTCAAGCAGCGTGAAGAGGTGACACTATAGCCGGTAAGGTAAACACAGCCCATAAAAGCACCAAAGGAGCCGATCGGTACAGACAGGGCGACAGCCCAATTTGGTCTTTATCCTGTTGCTTAGCACCCCCGTTAGCCATTAGATTCGTTCGCGCCCCCAAAGCCTACTCTGCCTCGTCGCTATCGCTTTGGCCACATCCACCTCGATCTGTTTGGGCCGCTTACTCCGTTTTAGGAGTCCCGGCACATCTTGATCGGGGTTGGTCGCTTCACCCGTTGGCCGCAAGCTGTGCCCACTCCGGACATCACTGAGGAAATAGCTGCACAGGGTTTCTTAGCACTATCGTTTCGCGCTTCGCCAGCCCTGGCACAGTCAGAAAAAATCGCTGTAGGCAATTTCAATGTGCCGTACGCAGCCACAGCCTTGCCCCCAAGCACAGCCGTACCACCGCATACTATCCCGTCGCCAGCCAAATGGCCAAGCGGCTCTATCACCATCTCAAAGCTGTCCTCACTGCACACCTTGACATTCAGCACTGGTCGACATCCTACCTGTGGAGCTTCTCGGTTTACAAACCGCCCTGTTTTGAGATCTCGGTTGTTGCGCGGCCACACTCACCTTCGGCGCTCCGCTACGGCTTTCTGGCTACGCTTCCGTCACCCCAGCCCCAGCACTATTTCTAACACCTCAAGACTGGGTGCAGAACGTCCGCCTTGTTCCGCCACGATATTCTGTACGGTTCATTTTTGTGCATCTTGACATCATGCATTCGAGGCACATTTATCTAAGGCGGAACGTTGTAAAGGCGCCTCTTACACCATTCTATGACAGCCGTGCCGAGTACTCAAGACGGCCAAGTTTGCAGCCGTACTCCTTAGTACCAGGAAGAGATGGTCACGTTGGACCACCTCAAACTGGCATACTTCAATATGGCTCTGATGGAGCTGCCCACGGATGTTACTGGCGTATCCGCCTATCTCTCTGCTGCTGTAAGGAGCCAGCGCCACACTGCGGCGACAGAAGACGCACGCTAAGCGGACGAAGAAGAAAAGGAAAGGAATACGTGGCAGAGAGAACGTGCGGGTGAGAAGAGGAAGACGGCGGTCGGCGACGGAGGTGGACCTGTTCTGCTGGCGCCCCGAGTTACCAGGCTTGGGCCTCAGCTGCAGACGTCCGGGTGACCAGACTCGGACAGCCGTCGTCGGGAGCCTCGGCCGTCACATCCAGGCGCCTCTCTTCCCGCCCAGCCGACAGCTTCTCGACACGGGCCGCCTCTAACATCTCCGTGGAGCACCCGGGCTACCTGACCTGGGGGCCGTGTCCGGAGCACACAGACGCTATTTTCTTCGGCAGCGTTGAGGCCGCCTTGGAGAACGCCGCCAACCGGGTGTCAACGAAGGGAACCCGACACATGTGCCTAAAGTCTGCCCCGACGCCCAGCCACGCCTCCTCGATCGACGCACCAGGCTCATCACTGGGACACAAAGAAATTTAAGTGTGACTTTCCTTTTTGACTGTCTTCTCGCGAGAGTTTGTTTTCCTTTCCTTTTTCCTCTTTGTTCTCTCTCTTGTCTGTTTTTTTTCCCGTTTCATTTCAATACTTCAATTAGATTTTTCTTTCCTGCAAATGCCGCCTCGTTTATTTCTTTCCTATAACTCATGAATGTTAATGCGTAAATTTGACCTGCAGTCTTCACCTCCTCACAAATTTGGCGTCCGCGACAGGACGATGTCGGCTGTTATCGCTTTGGTACTTGTTTTTCTTTAACCACAATGAGCGCGTCTGAGCTTGTGGCGGCAGGAGAGCGCATGGGGCTCCAAGGTGCAGAGTTGCGCGCGTGGGTAGAAGAGGAGCTTAAGAGATCGCGGGATGAGAGAGCCGCTGAGCGTGAAGCTTCCAAAGAACGTTTGGAGAAAGAGGCACAAAACTTACAGTTGCGAGTGAAGCTTATGGAGGGTGGGGAGCGACGTGCTGATGTTGAGCCAGCTGTTCCCAGGGCCGAATCGTCTATTCCCATCAACCCTCATGGGCTCATTCCCGCTTTCAACGAAGGTCGGGATGATCTTGACGCATACCTCAAGCGATTTGAGCACGTGGCTACTGGTCAGGGTTGGCCGAAAGACAAGTGGGCCACGGCGTTGAGCCTATGCTTGGGAGGAGAAGCTCTTCGTGTTTTCGGAAGGTTATCGCCGGAAGACTCTCTAGATTACAGCAAAGCTGAGCTAGCGCTTTTGCAGCGATTACGATTCACGGCGGAGGGATACCGCGAAACGTTTCGCCATAGTAAGCCCCACGACGGCGAGACCGGTAAGCAGTACGCTACGAGGCTGTTGAGTTTTTTCGACCGTTGGGTCGAAATGAGAGGACGACATGACGAGGTTCGCGACATGATTGTCGCCGAAGAATTTTTGAACAACTGCCACGCCAAGCTTGCGATATTCATTCGTGAGCGTGACTGCAAGACAGTCGACGAGATTGCGGTTGCCGCGGATCATTTTTTGGAGGCCCAGCGGCAATCTAACTTGTCAACTTTCAAGGATGAGTTGGAGCCAAATATCCCCAAGGTGAAGGACAGTACTACGGGATCCAAATTACAAGTGCGATGCTTTTTGTGCGATAAGGCGGGACACAAAGCGTCGGACTGCCGGACGCAGCCGAAACAACCGTACTGCACGTTCTGTCGCACGCAGGGTCATAATGTACAGTCTTGCAGGCGCAAGAAACCAGGAGACCGCGAGGCGTCAGCCAGTTGTATGCATCCTGCCATTCCTCCGGTTGAAGTGCTGCCTGATATCACCAGTGTGGATGCAGGCTTCCGGCCAACGGTCTTGAGTGTCAGCATGCCGGTGCAGCAAGGCGAGCTGTTCGGGCAGCCGGTTTCTGTTTTGCGGGACACTGGTACGAACAGTATCGTGGTGCGTAGAGACCTGGTTCCCGACGCGGCTCTTACTGGTAATAGAACTACTTTGCTCCTGGTGGATAGCAGTAGTTTCGAGGTCCCAGAGGCGGAGGTGCTGATCTCGTCGCCGTATTTTTCGGGCAAGTCCATCGCTCGGTGCTTGAAGATTCCACTGTACGACGTCATCATTGGGAATGTACCAGGCGCTCAGGACCCCTTTTCCATCAACCGAACGGTACCACCAAGAGTTCTGACTGTCCAGAAAGGGATAGGAGAGGCCGAAGGATCTGCGGTGCTGGGGACGGCGAAGGTTCCTATGGCGTGCAGGGACGGGTCCATCAAAGCATTGGAGGTGTCGAAACCCACCTTCCGAAGGAAGCAAGAGGAGGACACAACATTGGATGTGTGCCGGAACAAAGTCGGCGAGACTTATCCTGGCAAGAACAACACCGCCTATTCATTTCACTTCGAAGACGGAGTTCTGTTCCGTGCGTTCCAGAGCTGTCCAGGACAAACGATACAGCAGGCCGTGGTACCGAAAAGCCTGCGCCATCAAGTCCTTACGCTTGAGCATGAAAGTGCTTTCTCCGGCCACCAGGGCATCCGCAAAACCACTGAGAAGGTGCTCAGCGAGTTTTATTGGCCACCTATGCAGGCGGAAATCAAGAGATTCGTGAAGTCTTGCGACATGTGCCAGCGGACTCTACCCAAAGGAAAGGTAGCGAGAGCCCCGCTGGGTCGTCTACCGCTCATTGATACACCATTTGAGCGAGTAGCTGTAGACCTGATCGGGCCACTGCAACCTGCTTCATCCAAGGGAAACCGCTGTATCCTTATGTTGGTAGACATTGCAACATGATATCCCGACGCGATACCTTTACCTGCAATCGACTCGGCCACTGTCGCAGAAGGTCTTCTTGAGTTGTTTTCACGCATTGGATTTCCGAGAGAGGTTCTGTGTGACCGAGCCTCAAGCTTTTCGTCGGCGTTAATGACGGAAGTCAATCAAATGCTCGTCATCAAGCACCTGTCTTCGACACCATACCATCCTATTTGCAATGGCCTGGTGGAGCGATTTAACGGGACGTTGAAGAGCATGCTCCGTAAGTTGACTCAAGAACAGCCCAAAGCTTGGGACCGATACCTTGCGCCTCTGCTCTTCGCGTACCGGGAGGCACCGCAGGCAAGCTTGGGCTTTTCCCCGTTTGAGCTAATCTACGGCCGACAAGTCCGAGGACCGTTGGCGATCCTCAAAAAGCTCTGGACCGCGAGTCAAATAAGCGAATCCGCTAGAACTACCTATGGCTATGTTCTTGACTTAAGGGCGAGGCTGGAGAAGACGTTGCAACTCGCACATGACAACTTGGCGAAGGCGCAGAAGTCACAAAAACTGTATTACGACAGGCGTTCCACTCGCAGGCAGCTGCGCGTCGGAGATCGCGCTCTGGTTCTTTTGCCTGCGTCGGAAAACAAACTGCTTATGCACTGGAAAGGCCCCTTTCTTGTGACCGGCAAGAAGAACGACGTTGACTATTGGCTCGAGGTCGGCCACACGAAGAAGCTATTTCATATTAACATGTTAAAAAGGTACGAAGAGCGACAGCCTGCGACGACTCTCCAAGCGTCGTCATTCGTCGTGGTGGAAGAGGAAGACTCGGAGCAACCTATACCGACCTTCGCTGCGAAGCCAGGGGTCGGCGTGGAAGCCATCAAGAGGTCCAATGCGTTAGATAGTTCCCAGGCGGCTCGCCTTGACTCGCTGTTGGCTTCGTACAGTGATATATTTTCGGAAGTTCCTGGGCACACCAACCTTCTTCAGTGCCACTTGGACCTGATGACAAGGGAACCAATCAACACTCCTCAGTACCCACTACCGTTTGCCATGAGGGAGGTTGCTGAAAATGAAGTTAGTGACATGTTAGCGCTAGGAGTTATTGAACGTTCCCACTCTGCATACAACTCGCCTTTGGTCCTCGTGAAAAAGCCGGATAACACATACCGCACTTGTGTAGATTTCCGGCCTATCAACACTCTCCTAGTAGCCGACGCCGAACCCATCCCGAGGAAGGACATCATGTTCGCGGAGGTCGGCACTAAGACCTACTTCTCGAAGTTGGACCTCACAAAAGGCTATTGACAGGTCCCTCTCGACAAAACCTCTCGACCAATTACTGCCTTTTCGACTCAGTCGGGACACTACCAATTCGGGTATATGCCTTTTGGGATCAAGACCACGTCTGCTATTTTTAACCGCCTTATGAGGTTCCTCCTAGAAGGCCTCCCAAATGTAGTTCACTACATAGACGATGTCCTAGTCGCAACCTCTACTTGGGAACAACACTTGCTCACCTTGACAGAGTTGTTTGGCCGCATTCGAGCGGCTGGTCTTACTGCCAAACCTCAGAAATGCGAGATTGGTGCGACCCCGGTCATTTTTCTCGGTCATACCCTGGGTGATGGAGCGATCCGACCGGTGGACGCGATCGTGGCAAAACTGCAACATGCCGCGAGACCCGAAACTAAAAAGCAAGTTCGCTCATTCCTCGGTCTGGCCGGCTACTACCGCAGTCTCATTCCCCGTTATGCTCAGCTGGCTCAACCTTTAGTTGAGCTAACGCGCAAAACTGAAGGCAACCGCGTAAGGTGGACACCTGAGCGAGACCAGGCATTTGACAAGCTTAAACAGGCTCTAACATCCAAACCCATTGTCAGGGCGCCTGACCTAGCGAAGGATTTCATTCTCCGCACGGACGCTTCTGGCACTGGTCTCGGGGCAATCCTTTTGCAAGAATACAACGGCACCCTTTATCCCGTATCATATGCTAGTCGACAACTCCTTCCCCGAGAGACGCGCTACTCAGCTATACAGCGGGAGCGTCTTGCACTTGTGTGGGCGGTAGAAAAATTTCACATCTTCCTTTATGGTAGCTCCTTTACCATTCAGACTGACCATCAGCCTTTGAAATACTTGTCTCAGGCCAAGCACCACAACAGCCGTGTGTTGCGCTGGAGCCTTCTACTCCAAGAGTACAAATTCCATATAGAACATATTAAATGGTCCTTGAACGCCGGTGCCGATTATTGGAGCCGGGCTTGAATTACTGACGTGTACTCATGCTGTAAATATTGAAGCGGGTAGACGACGACGACGACTAAGAGCGTGGGAAGAGTGGAAGACGACAACGAAGTTCGGACTGTGTTCTCGGTGCCGCTCACAGCTGTTCTTCTCTATTTGTAAATATTTGTAAATATATTCTTTCCCGCAACATATTTGGTGGAGGTGCGGCTTTCCCCTACGTCTACCGACGACGGAGCTCCGCAGCGGCCGCCAGTTGCCTTCACTCATCATGACCCAAGACACCTCCCAGCAAACCTCAGCCCCGGCCATGACATCACTCGTTCTTTCTCCCCCTCGTGACCCTGGGACATTTTCTGGTACCGACAACACTGACGTCGACGACTGGATCAACATGTACGAGCGAGTGAGTACCTACAACCGCTGGGATCCGACCCTTATGCTCGCAAATGTAATATTCTATCTAAAAGACACCGCCCGGGTCTGGTATGAGACCCACGAAGACCATCTAACCAGCTGGGACGTGTGCAAAGAGAAACTCCGCGAATTGTTTCGACGGCCGCTCGGCCGAACACTTTCCGCTAAGAAGGACCTCGCCTCCCGAGCTCGAACATCTACGGAGTCCTATGTGTCGTACATTCAAGATGTGCTGGCCCTCTGTCACAAAGTTGACGCCAACATGCCCGAGTCTGACAAAGTCGGCCACGCGTTGAAGGGAATCGCCGACGATGCCTTCAACTTGCTCGTATACAAGAGCTGCACTACAGTCGATGGAATTATTAAGGAATGTCGACGCTTCGAGGAAGCCAAAAGCAGGCGTATTAGCCAGCCGTACGCACGCCTCCCCAACACGGCTGCGACTTCTTCATGTGAAGACCTGCGACACCGGGAAACTCCAGCGCCCCCAGAAAATGTGACCCGCATCATCCGACGCGAGCTCGAAGCTATGTCCCCTGCCCCCCTTCATCTACATGATGGCGACAACCGCTTGCCCACCATCTCTCTGGTACAAGCTGTCGTCCGCCAAGAGCTTGCCAACCTTGGTTTCCAGCCCATCAGTCCTGTACGGTCTTCACCACCACCCGAAATCACTGCGATTGCTCCTGGACGACCTTCGTACTTCACTCCACGACGCCGAAACCCTAACGACTGGCGGACAACCGACGACAGGCCCATTTGTTTCCATTGCCACCGCATTGGCCACATCTCCCGCCACTGTCGAAATTATTGGTCCCGTCGCAGCACATACCGTCCTCTGAGCTCCCACCGCGACGACGAACAGCCCAGCCACTACACGCCCCCTCCAGCCCAGCACAGTGCTACAGTCGACGGCCAGATTCCCCGCTCCAGCCGCTCCCCGTCCCCCCTGCGTCGACAGTCTCGTTCGCCCCAACGCCGTCGCTCCTCTCCTGGCCCCTACGGACGCTCGCAAGCGGAAAACTAGACGCTGCAGTGTCTGGAGGTGATGCTGCAGTACAGCCCCAGTCCCAAAATCCTCGATTAGCCCTTCGCGCACACCATAATTTGCTCGCCATTCATGTCGATGGAGTGCCTGTGCGAGCCCTGATCGATACAGGCGCGCACGTATCCGTCATGAGTTCAGCCCTACGACGCCGCCTCCGAAAAGTACTGACCCCTGCACCCAAAGCCGTTCTCCGCGTTGCCGACGGCGGAACGCCTCATGTTGTTGGACTATGCACAGCCCGTGTGACCATATCCGGCCGCCATACATCCGTTCTGTTCTCTGTTCTGGACCAGTGCCCTCATGAAGTCATTCTTGGCCTCGACTTCCTATCTGAGCGTTCAGCCCTCATTGACTGCCCCACTAATGTTGTTCAGCTTGACCTTCCTCTTTCTGCTGAGTCGCCGTCCCCAGTTATACACCGTCTTTGTGCTGTCGACTTTGTCCGTCTACCGCCTCAAGCCGCAACTTACATTTCTTTCTCATCTGTTCCCCCTGTACCTGATGGTCACTACGTAGTCACTCCGGAACTTGACGTCGCCCTGACGCGCAGCATTGCGCTTCCACACATTGTATTTACAATGTCGGCCAACCGAGCGTACCTTCCGGTCCTGAACTTTGGTTCATCCATCCAACCGCTCCCGCAAGGCATCTCACTCGCCACGCTGTGCCCTGCTGCCGAATGTGTGATATCAGTGGTGGACAGCTGCTTACCTTACACTCAGCAATGCCGGTTGCCTGCGGCCCCATCAACAGCGAACCCAACGGACGACTACGCCGACATGATCGCTTCTGACCTACCGCCGATGCAAGCTCGCGATCTTAGGTGCCTCTTGTCATCTTTCCGCGACATCTTCGACTTTGATAGCCGTGTTTTGGCTCGGACCTCTGTGGTGACGCATCACATTAACACCGGTGATTCCGCTCCTCTCCGCAAACGTCCGTACCGAGTGTCCAGCGCCGAACGCACCGTCATAAATCAAGAGGTGGACAAGATGCTCGCAAAAGACATCATCGAGCCCTCGTCAAGTCCTTGGGCTTCACCAGTCGTCCTGGTGAAAAAGAAGGACGGCAGCTGGCGCTTCTGCGTTGATTATCGGCACCTCAACCGCATCACAAAAAAAGACGTATATCCACTCCCAAGGATCGATGATGCCTTAGATTGCCTCCACGGCGCCAAATATTTCTCTTCAATTGATCTTCGATCGGGGTACTGGCAAATATCCGTTGATGAAAAGGACCGCGAGAAGACCGCCTTCGTGACGCCTGATGGCTTATACCAGTTTAAAGTCATGCCGTTCGGCCTCTGTAACGCCCCGGCTACCTTCGAACGAACGATGGACTCCCTTCTTCGTGGCTTTAAATGGTCCACCTGCCTCTGTTACCTAGACGATGTTGTCGTTTTCTCGCCTACTTTTGCCACGCACCTCGAGCGCCTCTCCAATATTCTGACAGTGTTTCGTAACGCCGGACTTCAGCTGAACTCATCGAAATGCAAGTTCGGTCGTCGCCAACTCACTATTCTCGGACACCTCGTTGACGCTTCTGGTGTACGCCCAGATCCCATCAAAATTCAAGCTGTGAAGGACTTTCCTCTTCCAAGGTCGTTGAAAGATGTGCGCAGCTTTGCCGGCTTGTGCTCGTATTTTCGCCGTTTTATCAAAGATTTTGCCGGCATCGCTCGTCCCCTCACTGATCTTCTGAAGAACGACACCCCCTTTACCTGGGGCCCTGCTCAAGAGAACTCATTTTCATCCCTCGTCCATTTGCTGACCACTCCGCCCATCTTAGCACATTTTGACCCGTCGTCTCCCACAGAGGTTCGCACCGACGCCTCCGGATATGGCATCCGCGCCGTCCTAGCCCAACGTCAACAGGGTCAAGATCGAGTCATCGCTTATGCCAGCCGCCTACTTTCAGCCGCAGAGCAAAATTACACCATTACTGAGCGCGAGTGTCTTGCCCTTGTCTGGGCAGTAGCTAAATTCAGACCCTACCTGTTCGGCCGTTCATTCGCTGTTGTCACTGATCACCACGCTCTCTGTTGGCTGTCTTCACTAAAAGATCCCACCGGTCGCCTTGGTCGCTGGGCATTGCGCCTCCAAGAATACTCATACTCCGTCGTGTACAAGTCAGGGCGCCATCACCAGGACGCTGACTGTTTATCCCGATACCCTGTGGAACCACCTGACCTAGAGGACGCTGAGACCCTGCCCTGCCTCTTAGCTATCTCTGATTTTGCCAATATTGTACATAGTGGTCAATGTATATATGCTCCTTCAGTGTGCTCCTTTGTTTCCCGTGTTGTGTTTCATTGTGTTCCCGGCTGTATGGTTGACTGTCGAGTGTTCAGTGTTTTCTGGTGCGAACTGGGCTAGTGCGAACCAGTCGTTCGGTTCAGAGTGCGTGTGTGTGGTGATGTGGTGCGTGCAAAACAGTGTCCAGCGCCTCCTCGTCGCGTCTTCGGCTTCAGTCTTGTGTGCCGCTGCCCCAGGTAATTTTTTCCGATGGAAAAAACTCTGAAAAGGGGGCTTTTGTAAGGAGCCAGCGCCACACTGCGGCTACAGAAGACGCACGGGAGGCGGACGAAGAAGAAAAGGAAAGGAATACGTGGCAGAGAGAACGTGCGGGAGAGAAGAGTAACACGGCGGTCGGCGACGGAGGTGGACCTGTTCTGCTGGCGCCCCGAGTTACCAGGCTTGGGCCTTAGCCGCAGTCGTCCGGGTGACCAGACCCGGACAGCCGTCGTCGGGAGCCTCGGCCGTCACATCCAGGCGCCTCTCTTCCCGCCTAGCCGACAGCTTCTCAACACGGGCTGCCTCTGACATCTCCGTGGCGTACCTGGGCTACCGGACTTGAGGGCCATGCCCGGAGCACACAGACGCTATTTTCTACGGCAGCGTTGAGGCCGCCGTGGAGAACGCCGCCAACCGGGTGTCAACGAAGGGATCCCGACACACGTGCCTAACGTCTGCCCCGACGCCCAGCCACGCCTCCTCGCTCGACGCACCAGGCTCATCACTGGGACACAAAGAAATTTAAGTGTGACTTTCCTTTTTAACTGTCTTCTCGCGAGAGTTTTCTTTTCCTTTTGTTTTTTCCTCTTGGTTATCTTGTGTCTTGTTTTTTTTCCCATTTCATTGCAATACTTTAATTAGATTTTGCTTTCCTGCAAATGCCGCCTCGTATATTTCTTTCCTTAAACTCATGAATTTTAATGCGTAAATTCGACCTGCAGTCTTCACCTCCTCACAGTGGTATGCGGACTCCCAGGGATTTATGGACGTTAAATAGCGAATTCCGAATTCTGCGTATCTAGGCATTACCCGTTAAGCTAACGCGTTATACGCTTAAAGGTGCACTGAAGAGGAATCTGAACTCGTCTTTTTGCCCCGGGAACTCAATCTACACGTTCTGAGCATTCTTATAAACTTCGATTTATTGACCTGTGTGGCCGATTTCCCTAATTAAATCGAATTAATGTCCGGCTCCCGCCTTTTTTTTTTTTATTCTCCCTCGTACGGTGGGCGGAGTCGACCAACGCGCGGAGTGCCTTTCACCCAGTCCCGTGGCGGCTTGCCGCTTTGCCATCGGCGGAGTAATACGTAGTAATCCGCAGAAGCAAATAGTTCGCGCGTATTTTTATTTCTGCGGGCTTATTTTGCGGCTATATTATCTGCGAATGAAACTATTTATTCGTGGAAACCTAAAAAACAACATAAAGCGAAAGCAAAGCCTCCACGGAGATGGCTGAAAGGCACACCACGCGTTGGTCGACTCCGCCCACCGTACGAGGGAGAATTAAAAAAAAAGGCGGGAGCCGGACGTTAATTCGATTTAATTAGAGAAATCGGCCACACAGGGCAATAAGAAGGAGTTTCTAAGAATGCTCGGAACGTGTAGATCGAGTTCCCGCGGCGAAAAGTCGAGTTCAGATTCCTCTTCAGTGCACCTTTAAGGCGGAGCTGAAGTGCCCCCTCGAATTTTCGCGCTGCTTCCATTGTTCCAATTTCTTCACCAGCTTACAGAACGACCGTATGATTTTTACTCATTTGCAGCGCAAATGTTTGATGCTAGAAGACGTTTTTGCTAGCAACGGCTAAACGAAATCCCCTGAAGCTTTGGGAAGTGAACTTTCCCAAGCATAACTTAGTGATATAATGCATGGCGTGTTCTTTCTTTGTTGTCTGTGCTGCGGCTTTGGTTATTGGCTATTCTGCAATAAGTGTTTGCATCACAGAAAAGCCGATGCGGCAGTCTCTTCGAGCATGCACGTAAAATAACACCCACTTCGGCTTCATAAATTGTAAATTAGCACCAAAAAAAATCCCGAACTCAGCAGTCTGCCTAGCGCAGAGCACAAGTAACAGTCACATAAGTACCACAGCAAGTGGCATAACCTCGCGAGCGCCGTTTTCCATCCTCCTGTGCACTACAAGTGAAACGTTCCATAGGACCGCTTTCATCAAATAACAGGAATACAGAGTACATACGATATCAAAAAATCTATGGAAGTCATTACGGTCTTCCTATATTTTTTAATAATTTTCATATCATTTAGCTTCGTTGCCCAACTATCTGTACATTATGACAGTCACGCACTAACAGGTTCGTATAAATTTCCCCTCCTCCAAATATGTTCTTCTAGTACGCACAGAACACATGCGCCACATATTTCCATGAGAGCGATGGACACAACAAGAAGTTATGGGTATCGTCACGTGCAACGTTATCCTAGGCCTACATTGGCAACGTTTGCCTTTGGGTGCCGGCAGGAGTTCGGGCTTAGCCTATTCGGCAACTTCTGTCCAAACAATAACCCCGCAGGTACCTTATACTGCTGTAGATTGCAAAGCCTCACCGATTGTTTCGTTCTCAGGGACGATGAGCGATAGCTCTATCGGCATATTTTTAATAAAACCGGACGAAGTGCACGTGTCGTAAAAAAAAAATGCCGTGTTTTGCGGTGGTCGCAGCACGTCACACCGGTGCTTACACCTGATCTCCATCCTGCCGTTCCTAATTCCCGCGTAGGCACATTTTCTTTTGTTTGTCTTTAAACCCGATTTCAAAAACATTTGGAAAATCTGCTTGGACAATAGCCGAAGCTAGTGAGGCCCTTTGTACACATCTATTATTTCAGCCACAGAATTTACATAAAGCTCGATAACACGTGCTCAGTCAACAAAACAATGGCGGTCAACATTCAGGATGTAGAATATAAAAGGTCAGCCAATATAGCCTTAAACCTTCAAAAAGTAAAGCCGCTCAATAGAGAATAGGAAATTGCTAGTCATTTTGATTTGCACTGAATTCCAACTATAGCCCAGCAATACGCAATTAAATGCTGCTGATAGATGTCTCGGGCTATAGGTAATTAAAAAAAATTGCTCGCACTTCTGGTATTTTTCTTAGGCAACAAAAGAAACATTAATTGAAAGTTGGTAATAATACATTATGACGTTACTTATTACCATTGCGATTCTCGTTTCGTAAAGCAACGGAGATGGCAAAATCTGTAACCTGTTGAACAAAGGGGCGCCGGCTTGATACGTGTTCAAGTGGGATATTATACGCAGTGCTCGTTTCTGCAGAGAAATAATTGGATCACTGTAGCACCTGCATGTACTAGCAACACGACTCGCAGCAGTAGGTCAAGTGGCAAAAAAGGGAGAAAAATAAATGGCTTTCAGCACAGATATGTCCATCAACCTCCTCGTTCTGAGTGGGGTGTGACAAGCTGAAGCAAGCTTAGAACACAATCAATCAATATGCGCCTGCCAATTAAGACTGGTGTATAATGTTACACGAAAGTATTTAATGGCGTCAACTTACTGAAAATGTTATCAAGGGGAACATGTAATTGAGCAACAATGATATGTTTTAGTGTTGATTTAAAAAGAATGTTCTTTAAGCCTTTTTCTTACACTATTCCTTGCTTTGCGCGGTACAGATAAGGAAAAAGGATGATAAATGCGATAGTTATCAAGCACTCTCGAACATTATTTAGTTCAACTCGAAGGAGAAATTTCTTCTCGTTATGAGTACGGGCTAAAAGGACCACATGGAGAGAGAGGGTTTGATACAGACCATTTACAGAGCTGGCTCATGTAAGCAGCCATATTGGCGCGAATCTTTGTAGTGTTTGTTCATTCTTGAAAGCTGCTCGCACACGGATTTATCTCTTTGTTTGTGGCGCAAGACGCGACCAGATTTATCTCGATCGATCGCATCCAGGCGGTGCCGATTCTACGTTGTTCCAGAATGCTGTGGTAACTTCCCGCCGTATCTCGAAAGTTTGGTAACAGATTTAAATTGAGCATGGCCGAGACCGGCTGGCATTCTCTTCTACCACCACCGAGAACGCTTGCTGCTTTCGCCACCGCCAACTCATTCTGTTCATTGTGGGCGCAGGTCAACCCAATAAACAGTTTTCTTTTAAAGCGAAAGCTTTACTACTTGCACTTCCAGCCTTTGCCGTGGCGCGGCGGTGCCACCATTGACCTTTAGTTGACCTCTGTGTGACGTCATGTGTGACATCACGCCGAAGAGAAAGGCGACCGACTCGCGCCGTCGCAAGCCCCGGCGGTGCCACCAGCGGCGCCTAACTCCTGCGCTCTCCGCTAGGAGCGCGATTGTGGCGTTACGCTGAATAGATTAGGCTCGACTCACGTCGCTAGAAAGCAGTAGCTGTGCCAACCACCAGCGGCTTAACACTGCTTCGCGATCTCTCACCGTCCGTGTGCGACAGCGGTGCACATGAACGGCGGCCTGACTAGACTGGATTGTACTGGATTGGATTGGATTGAGTTGAATTGGATTAGAATAGATTAGATTAGATTACATTGGATTGGAATGGAATGGATTGGATTGCATTGGATTGGATTGTATAACAGATGCATCGCCACAAGTCTAATCACAAGCACCACCACCAGCTGCACTACCAGCTGAACCATGGCGTAGGTACGGATATTGTTTTCGCAATCACCGGGCTTAACCAAGCTAAGCCACAGCGAATTTTTTTAGAACTCGCTGTCTTGCGGTCTTCTTGGACTGCCGTAACCACTACCTGACATCCCGTGGAGGGGGTAACAGATGCGTGGGACTTGTACAAAAGAATATGCAAAAAAAATATTTGTATCATTGTTTTATTATGTCTCGTGATCCCGACCTACTGACTTAGTTCGAACGATTTATAAGCAAATTGAACTGGTATTAAAAAAGGGCAGTGAAGATTACTACGAACGAAAATTTGAGAACATTCAATACAGTCAACGAAAACCGTGGAACACGGTGAAAGATTTAACTAGTCGAGGCAAATAAAACGCATCGTAAATATAATTATTATTGATGATGCCAGTCTAGTTGGAAACGACTTTGTTGGCTCAGGGATATATAGCGGGCGAAATTCAGAAGTGGATGATTTTATTCTTAGAGGACAACCTGATTCCATTAAGCTTACGCCAACAGCTCCAAGTGAAATAGAAAGAGTTATGATACTAGATAACAACGCTACCACCGGGGACGTCGAAACAAAGGCCTCACCTATCAAGTGCGTAGCGCATGCTATTAGTCCTGTATTAGCCCATACAATGAACCAGATGGTTGCACAGTGTTAATTGCCAGATGAATTATATGTAGGCAAAATAACAGCTGCTTACGAAAATGAGCAGATTTACGCTTCGCCGTTATTTTTCAACATATTTGAACGCGTTAATAATGAGAGATTTACATGTTTTCTGTGAAAACACGAAATAATTCCTAAGTCTGAATATTTTTTTCATAAACATACATCTGCAGTTCACGCTCTCGTATAAAAATACAGGAGAAAATAATAGAAAATATTGAGAGGAAACTGCTCATTCTGGAGATACTCTTTGATCTTAAAAAGCTGTTGACACTGTACAACATGATATTCTGCTTAAGAAGCTTGCTGGTTACGGTGTTAATTAAATCTACGTTCGAGGTTTAGCACAGAATACAATTAAATGGTGTCTTTAAAATCGGCATCACAAACTGAAAACAGAATACGGCGTCTCTCAAGGACCCATCTTATGGACCTCTCTTGTTTCCTCTTGAAATAAATTAGATAACAAAAATAATCTGCTCTCGTGAAATAATAACACTCGCCGATAACTCTCATTTTTTCTACACTGGCTCCACGAAAAATGTGAGAAAAATCAGCAGACAGGTATCTCTTAAACCTTCCCCATCCGCTTAAAAGCAACCGGCTCAGTTTCAACATAAGCGACACGAAATATATATTTTCAAGCCAGGAAATGAAAAAGATCCGTATTGCAATGAGCTGAAATTTCAGAGCTCAATATTAAAACAAGTAACCAAACAAATGTTTTGGGGTGTAGTGTTTCTTAACATAGAATACTCATGTTGACAAATTAAAAAGCGAGCTATTCCCAGTTACCGTATGCATATATAGGATAAAAAATGTGTTACCAACAGGTTAAGACAAACCCTATACTACAAACTTTTCTATTCCAAACTTAGTTATGGCATTCTGGCATTCTGGTAAGTCTGGTAAGTTATGGGATTCTGGGGACCGCGACCGCTTGAAACTATAAAAAATTAATAATTGTTCAAAAGAAAATGTTGGGAACGTGTGAAACTGGTGATAAACGAGCGCTTCCAACAAAATCGCTCTTCATTGAGTATAACGTGCTTAAGGCTCATCAAGTTTATTAATTCAAACTGCTTCAGTAAAATAGGTACAAACTGCTTCAGTAAAATAGGTTACATACCACACCTGTCGATAGCTGCAATCCGCATGCAATGTGTAAGCCATACACTAGAAGGCCCGCTACGAGAAACTAATTGCAGGAGGTAAATATTGCATTTTCATCAATTATTATAATAAACAATGATCACTTCAACGTACAGTATACAAAGACCTTCCACACTTCAAGAAAGAATGCAGAATGTTATTAGTGGGCAGTGATACTAGATTGGGTAGTGATACTAGGTGATACTAGTGATATTGTCCTCATATTGTTACGGTGTGGGGCGACACAGGAAGACACGAATTAAGGAATCCCCGGAAAACCACCGACCGACCGTCCTTCTCGTTCAGTTTCGCGTATGAATGCCTACGCGCCCCGATTCGTTCTCGTGCCTTTCTTGCGGCGGGCCTCTTCGTCCTCTTCTGCCATTGCAATGTATTTCTTTGTCGCAGGAGCCACATCATTAGATCAGGACACGTCGCGGTGGCTCAGTGGTTATGGTGCTCGGCTGCTGACCCGAAAGATGCGGGTTCGACCCCGGCCGCGGCGGTTGAATTTCTTTGGAGGAGAAATTCTAGAGGCCCGTGTAATGTGCGATGTCAGGGCACGTTAAAGAACCCCAGGTGGTCGAAATTTCCGGAGCCCTCCACTACGGCGTCTCTCATAGCCTTAGTCGCTTTGGGACGTTAAACCCCAAAAACCAAACCAACCAAACCATCTTTATTTACTTTCTGCTTTCCCAAATCCCTTTACGCTCTGAAGAAGTATATAAAGTCCTAAAAAAAAGACTTCAGATTTCCTTTTTTGGAGTTTTCGAAGCGAAGCTGGTGATCTGAAAATCATATTTAAATTACACTGCGCTTTGGCGTGTACAGTTTTTTTACCTGTGCGAAAGCGGAAACGAAAATCACATTAGCTACGATATGTAGCTAGATCAGTGAGTATATTGAAAAGGAATTCTCGTGGCAGTCAAGAGAGCGCCTATTTTTTATTGCGCGTTTTAATTAGATCTTGACTGCGTTTCGTTTGGATGCGCTGAGCATTCGGTTTCGTTGTAAACGTTGTATACAGGGGTGCCGCACTCCTTGAAGGCACTCTCGCAGCATGTATGATTTCCATGGAAATCATCATGTCTAACCCACAGCGCACAAGATTTCATTGTTCCACTTTGACTGGATTCCGCAGGTGTGTTGCGGAGATCATCTGAAAAAGGGTTGAACAAAAACATCACTCCTATAATATTGTAAGTGGTTTGGAAGAAAAATGGAGCATTTATGGCACTAAGAACCCTAATCTCGTTTCTTAATTATCGCAGTGAAGTGAAGCGCTCTGTTCCTTTTTCCAAATGTACAGGCCCGGACAAAAGTAAACAGAGCACGCAACTGTCTTCGAATATTTTTCACGCGTCACCTAATTGAAATTTCCAGCAGTGGTACGCGCATGCTGGCAGCGGAGGTTGGTGGGCTTTCTTGTAGAGAAACAACGCTTCTTCATTGCCGATGGAGAAAGCGTGATTGCACTTCGAACGCAATAGCGTGCTCCGTTTACTATGGCCGCGCCTGTACCTGCGTGTCCACTTCAGAGAAAATATTTATATAATATTGCGGAATGAAGCCTCACACCACACGCACCCTAAATGTTTAAATTTCCTCTTAGCGTGTTCTCTTCTAGGAGTTGTGATTAGCGCATCTTCTTCAACATGAAGGGTTACTGGTGTACGTCAAGACTGCCTGATGGAGCGTTGTCCATGCTATATCATCTGCCAGGGACGACCGGAGTGTAGAAGCGGTAGTTGAAGTGAGTGCCCGCGAAGCTCGGAGCGGTGCCACCCATAGGGCATCGGCCTTAGCCAGCATCTCTCCTTTTTCTGTATCAGGTAGCGATGATTTGTATTGCGAGAAGCGCCGCAACTCGGCCTTTGTTGGAGCGCCTGCGCATGAGCAGCTGCGGCTCCCACAGCTGCGTCAATTTGCCTCAGTGAGGACGGTGTCTGTTGCTGGCGTTTCAAAGACTTTTTTCTGGTATCGTAAGTTATGTTCAATTCAGTTTATTAGCTTAAAGCCCCCGTAGAAAAATTATTTAAAGTCGGTGTTTTTACAGAAAGGTAAGCACCTCGTCATAACTAATCACTGAACAAAACGGTTAATTAAAAGCACGTGGCTTCCCGCTGCGTCCGTATAGCGTTCTGCTTTTTTCTATACGGCAGTAAAACAGTGTCTTGGCTTCTGTTTCAGGTGTTGTGTGAGTAATGATAACCAAGCATAAATCGAGAAGTAGAAATGCGCAGTAGCAGGGCATGGTTATGAAAATAAACAAGATAATGTTGGCTTCGAGGAAGCAGCAGAAGTGACAGGATCAATGAAGAAACACAGAAAATTGTAGAGCACATTTAAGCTCCGCCTCAAGGGTATGACGCGATAGCGTAGTGGGTTAAGCTTCCCATTCTGAGCCGATTGACACCTTTCAACGCAGTTTTAATTTTTTCAATTGTTCCAATTAATTAATTGATAAATTACACAAAGTAACTTTTCTTAATTAGCATCATAAACCACTGGCTTTTCATTGCGAGCATTTTGACAACTTCGAATCCCCTTCTTCAAATTTTTCCTTTGCTTTAATTAACCCGTTACAATATTTTTATTAAATTTCACCTCCTATCACACACCAATCAATCATCAATCACTAGAGCCACAAATTACCATGATACTGTTTTTTTTTTACGCAAGCCACAACCATGGGCCACCAATTCGAATCCCTTCCTCGGGCTAGGCTTCAAATTAGCTAGTAAGCTTATGCTGCTAGAAACGCTGAATCGTACGATACCATTCGAAAAATTCTGTGGCAGACGGTTGGCATGATACGATATTTTTTACGCAGCCCCCATTATTTCCAACAAAGGGCGCCGACTACGAAGACGGCTTTTAGACCAAACGAGCTTTATACGCTGTCACGTAAAACAAGTTCCTATTCTGTTTTCCGTCATCCTCGGAATCAACTTTAGCTACGAACCAACTAGCCCGAACGAAACTATTTAAACAGTGATCCCTCTGTTTTTCAACTTATTTTCAAGAGAACGCAAAGGCAGCAATGAAGGGACGAATATTACGTGGATAGATAAGATTAGGAAACCACACACAAATGGTTTGTCGCTGCTGCCACAGAACAACGGAAATTAGTGGTTAACAGGAGAGGTCTCTGTAGTTCAGTGAACACGTGTAGGCTGCTGCTTCTGCTGCCGATGCTGATAATGTTTTTCGTAGTGCGAACTCTTTGCTCCTAGAGCCCGATAAGTTCAAATTGTGTCATGTATTCTCAGACATGTGGCATCCAGTACGTAGTGCAGCATGCTCACACTGATCATGCAAAAAATTACAGGCGTATTAATGTTTTCTGCCAGTAGTTTGTATTGAATTTGTGTGCGGTCATGTGCAATAACTTCGCTCAAAATATGCAAACCTGGACTGATTTGCGTTCACTGCAGAGGCAAAAATGAAAATAGCCAAACGCAAGCGCATGCAGTATTCAAAAAAACGACCGACTTACTATTGGGGATGTAAGTAACCTGAACAACACTGCAGTTCTTCTCCGTATACAGGAATTGGTATGATGTGTTCGCAGGGCCTAGTTATTAAAAGAAATCATTAGCATCCCTCCTTGAAGTAACTCGATCTGCTGTTATAAACCAGCTGTGAATGGAGATTTTCCCGCATGCAGTAGAGAAACTAACCTGCCGCGCGGCGTCTTTTAAAACGCAATTCAAATATGAGTACAGTTCTTACAAAAAGATCAACAAATTAACTTGCACACAATGTTCAACGTCGCTTTATGCAGCCCGATTAGTCTGTAGTTTTCTTAAGGAGTTTCTTTTCTTTGCAGCGAGTGCTAAATATGGCGCCAACAGTGAAATCGTAACATCGTAGTCCTCCCCGCACGCCCCATGTGGGTACCCACGGACCTAGTTATCAAAACATATCATTAGCGTCCTCCCTTGAAGAAACTCGATATACTATTAGGACATAGCTGCCAATGTCATTGGAATTGGTATTACCTCTGTGATTAGGTGGGTCGGCTTTTTAAAAACTACTGGAATTCTTATTCTCAACTACATTAATTTTCTTTCCAGAAAAGCAATGTGACAAAAGTCTTCGCGTCTTGGAATTCAGTAATTTATGCGTATTCACTGCACATACACAATAACCCAGGGCATGGCGCTTGACAGCCATTATTTAGATGAATTTAGCGCTAAATGAGAATAAAAATCACGTCAGTGTCAGTTGGACTTAAGCAAACAAAGGAAGGGGAATGAGGGGCTCGTTATAAATATGAAAGAAGTCAACAGCCACAGAAACCAAGGGGCACAGGGGATTTTTTTAATTTATTTATTTATTTTGTGGTGTTGATCAATTTAGAATATTACTGAATACGTTATCGCTTAAAGGTAAATGATTAGAAAAGCAGAAGAAAAAACAACCACATGCCGCCGGTGGTATCCGACTTGTTTGTTCACAGTAGACAAAATTTGAGGCATGAAACTTATCCTCTAAGTATAGTGTGAAAGCATCCAGGAAGAGAACCAGTGCGTCGTGCAATGATACAGCGTTTCTCTATTATTGTCAGTCCGCGTCGGTGTCATAACTTCGGCACTGTAAAAGAAACTGTCGCCGTCGACAGTAGGCGCAAGCCCAAGAGGCATTCCACGAAGGTGTAGCCTATATTTTAGATGGCAAGTAGATGATAATGGCAGCAGTCTGGCAACGGCTATGTCCCTTGGCTGCTTGACGTGTGACCTCCTTTGTTCACCTTTGCTCTTGGAGCTGGGAACGCGCATGCTCTTTGCTAGTCTATCGGCCTGTGCTGCAGCCACGATCAGCCGCTTTTCTTAACAGCCCAGCGCCTTCGAAGTCCCTCCCTTGTTTCCTTGCTTGACACAAGAAACCAGGCGTCGTCTATTTCTCCACCTTAAAGGTGCAGTGAAGTGGAATCTGAACTGGTCTTTTTGCCGCGGGAACTCCATCTACACGTTCTGAGCATTCTTAGAAACTTCGATTTATTGCCCTGTGTGGCCGATTTTCCTAATTAAATCGAATTACCGCTGGCACCCGCCCTTTTTTTTATTCTCCCCGTACGGTGGGAGGAGTCGACCAACCTTTCACCCAGTCCCGTGGTGGCTTGCCGCTTTGCCATCGGCGGAGTAATACGTAGTAATCCGTAGTAGCAAATAGTCCAGACATATATTTATTTCTGCGGGCTTATTTTGCGCCTATATTACCTGCGAATGAAACTAGTTATTCAAGAAAACCTAAAAAGCAAAAAAAAATCGAAAGCAAAGCCTCCACAGAGCTGACTGAAAGGCACTCCACGCGTTGGTGGACTCCGCCCACCACACGGGGAGAATTAAAAAAGAAAAGGCGGGAGCCGGACGTTAATTCGATTTAATTACGAAAATTGGCCACACAGGGCAATAAGTCGAAGTTTCTAAGAATGCTGGGAACGTGTAGATTGAGTTCCCGCGGCAGAAAGACGAGTTCAGATTCCTCTTCAGTGCACCTTTAAGCAAAGCATTTCTCAGCATCGCCATCTTCGCGGCTACCTAAAGCTTCCGGTGACGACACAGGCGAGCCTTTCTGTCTCTTCGCTGATTCGGCTGAGTGAAGAGAATGCACTGCAAGACGTACTCCTACTTACCTAAAGTCTTCGTGGTATTCATGAAGTTGTAGAGGCCCTCTTCTTCGTAGGCCTTCAGATCCATGTAGCCAGTGATCCTACAATAAACGGAAGGTTGAGTGGCACGTAGCAGCAATTTATCCACTTCCGAGATGCATATTACTTGTTAGTTTCAGTGCAGTTCCCATTCCAATTCTTATGCCCC
Organism: Amblyomma mixtum; assembly: GCF_055824585.1. Classification (NCBI taxonomy): domain Eukaryota; kingdom Metazoa; phylum Arthropoda; class Arachnida; order Ixodida; family Ixodidae; genus Amblyomma; species Amblyomma mixtum. The sequence goes on from NC_143012.1 coordinate 89,910,532, forward strand.
GCTACATTGTATCACGCGCCCTGCTGTCCGTAAAGATCACACCTGGAGGTAAGGCAAAAAGGGCCGAACTTAAAAGCAGCCTATTCGCCAATATTCGGCCTTGAGCATCCCTGCTTGGCCGCTCTTTTCAATTACTATACTGCTAACTATAGCTTATTAAGATACAAGATAGGCAAAAGAGTCAAAAATAATAATCTTTTCATGTCAGAGCATAAAAATAAAATAGCGGGTGCGTTACAATCTGAGCAATCTTAAAAAACTGAAAAGGCGCAGTTATTGGTAACTAGTGCAATGCAATCATTGAAGTATCACATGTTACTTTCCCTAACGTTTTACTTCAGCCACACATTCCATACACTAAATTTAAATATGACACACTGGAAAAAAATTTCTTCCCTTCACCATTACACAGGTACATAAACAATGTAAAGTTTATATTCCCGCGTGTATGGTAATGTTTTAATGCTATGTATAGCCATAGACGCACAAAAAAGAATTACCATGACACTTAAGTGGCCTTAAACATATTGGGATATCACAAGCAATCAAATATTTTTGTGCAACTTTTAAATGCGTATATTGCCACTTTTTGGAATTATTATACTCCATGTTCTTCAATGAAATTCCTGCTGGCCTTCTGAATTTATTTTTGTTTTCTTCTCAACGAAGAAACCTAAGAAAAAAACACCCATTCGCTCCGCAAATAGCAAGCCGTGAATTCCCACTGCTGGATTGCCGGCATTAGCACTGCCAGTATAGCTCGGTTTCAAGCACATTTCTGCTCCCACAAGACATTTTTGTCCTATTTCGCGATCTCATTTTCATGAAACATGTAACATCCCCAGCTTGCTATCCGAGCTGTTCTTGCATACTAGTGGTTCCTTCGAAGTTGCTCCTGTACGTTTTAAATTACAAATTCCCCAATGGTGCTAATACAAAACAGCCTATGGTGTGCCTTATCTTAGATTGCCATTGACTGCATTAGTACTCTCATGAGATTCGCTTCTAGGCTAAGCTTTAAACTTATTTTATGTCTAGCAAAATAACAGCGCCTTTCCGAAAAATTATTTATTTTAATACTTTTTTGTTTTCCTCCATGTGATTTGAGCGATAGGCGTATCTGGCACGTAATTTTTTGTAATTGTACTTCACTAAGATGCAACACACAGGGCTTTTGTCTTTCTGAAGCAGAATTTAGTATCCTGTATTTCTTTTAGCTGGTTATGTGCGCGGTGCAAAATGTCATGCGCTTTTGAACAAATGCCTTCTCTCTAATGGTCTCATCTCGAACGTTCATGAATGTCACCTCGAATAGCTTGTCAAGTTCGTTGCTAGGTAAACTTTTCCAGCCGCCACAAAAGAGTCCAACGTTTAAATGAAGAAGATCTCTCACGTACACTGTCTCTCCTGGTGATAGGTTACCCAAAGTCTTCATTTGTGGTTGATAATGCAGTGACAGTAAGACGTAGCCTTCGATGACGTAGTTTCATAGACCATGCAGATAAATGTGTAATACATGCAATATACTGAATTAGTGATAGATTCTTAACAAATGGCTTCTTCGGAAGTCCTTCATATACGTGAGGAAAGAGTTCTTCTGCAGCAGTGGGAATAATAAATGTATTCCTGCGCACCTCTGAAGTTTCAAAACACGTCATCATAATGTCCTTACCATGCAGATGAATTCCAGTACCGCACAAGCTGCGTTAATGTGTGTGTTTCTTCAGATTTATTAACGGTAGTGCTGCTCATACACGAAATGTTCGCAGTCATATTAAAAGTTCTTTTGACCATGTCAATTTGTGAACCGTTCTGTAAAAACTGAAAAGAAAATAAACAAGATACATGTAGCCGTAAGTGTGCAGCACCAAAAGAAGAAAAAAACGGTATCAAGAGCCGTTTTGACCGGATAGTTATCTAATGTACTCTACACCAAGAAAATTCAACAGAAAGCTAGAAAAAATCAATAATATGGCAACAATGATCTGTGTGCAGAGGGGATGGAAATCGTACCGTTCACATTGAAAACCAGCCATGCTATGTACACCCCCCTGTCATAAGTATTCGGCCCAAGGGGTTTGCTTGTGAGGCTTGCAGCATGCCTCGTTATGCATGTTCAGCGACCCTAACCTCTCGAAAGAGGAATGGCTTCGGTTCCTCAATCCTCCCAAGCTTTGGACCGCTAGATGTACTAAGGAGACCCACTAAACAACATAGAAGCAAACCCCTTGGCCTGCATACTTTTGACGGGGGCTGTACGTACCGAGTGTCACCGCTAAAAGTAACCGGGCTTTAAAGGTAAAACGACGGAAGGGTTTTATCTTAGTGAAACCAACTGGGGGCTTTGAGAACCACATGGCCTAGGCACCTCTGCTTTTTTTGTTTCCGAAGTAATTATTCTGAAGTACTATTAAGCCAACTTTATAAATATTATCTTCAAAAACAAAGTGCCAATTTAGAAGTCTTAGATCAATTCAAAACCAACCAGCTGGCACAAATGTCTGCTCCAAGGTACCATTTACGCGGCTTCCTTTGCTGGCCTCTCAATAAAGCTACCATTAGCTGGGGATCTCACATGTATTTACATCCCTGAGATGTATCTTAAGACGCTGAAGCAGCAATGCGGTACCGGGAAGCTCTTTGATAGCGTGGATTATATTTAAGGCCAGCAAAATTAATTTTTTGAAATGGTACCTTGTTGCAAACATTTCAGTCAGCTATTATTCATGACGATCTAAAACTTTTGAATTGGCACTTTCTTCCTGACGACTATATTCAGAAACCTAGCTAATCAGTCTATACTAATAAATTAACTTTGGAAAGGAAGGAAGGGAAAAGGGAAGGGAAAACTTTATTTACACTAATGGTTTTTCCTGTGGTTTGGGGGCATCTTCAGAGACGTCTTGGTTCTACCCCCAGGAGGCTTCTCTGTGGATGTCGTCCGCCTCTAATCAATGGTCGGTTGCCCTCAGTCCAGGGCTCCGCTGGCCACTGCCGCCCGTTGAGCTCGCTGTACCAGACCTTGTTGGTCTTCTCAGCGGTCGCTGGACAGCAGAGTCTCCCACTGCTCCGCACTCGGGTTTTGGATTTTGGGGACCACGTCTATGTCTTGGCAGGCCCATGTGATGTGGTATAGAGTAGGTTTTTCGTCGCACCAGGGACATTTGTCCGCGTATATCGTAGGGTGCATTTTGTTTAGTATATGTAGGTTTGGGAAAGAGCCTGTTTGTAATTGTCTCCAAGTGACAGCTTCCTCTCTGCTGAGAGATTTGTGCCGTGGGGGGATATCGCATTCTTCTGCCTCTATAGTTTTGTAGTATGGCCGAGTATTCCCTGGGTGCTGGCGCGAGTTCCGCGGTCTCGTCGGATGCTCGAAAAGCAATGTATCCTCGAGCTATCCTGTCGGCCTCTCGGTTCCCTGCCACCCCCGTGTGCCCTGGTATCCACACAATTTTGTGTCGGATCTTGTCGTTTTGTTCTTCCCGGTTTTTAATTCTGTCACTCGCTGCGAGGAGTATACGGAGCGCGTGACGACCTATCCTGCCATTCATGTAATTTCGGCAGGCTGTTTGAGAGTCCGTAAGTATTGTTAGTGACCGCCCGGTTCTATAGCCCTCCGCCACCGCTAGTGCAACGGCTACTTCCTCGGACTCTGCAGCTGTGCAGCCTCGGAGAGACGCGCTGGTCATTTCGCGTAAAGACGAATCGACCACCGCCGATACAGCGATTTTGGTATCTCCGCCTCTCCAAGACGCGGGTGGTAGCTTGAGGAGCGTATGTTTTCTCAATGAATTTGGCCCTCGCTTCTCTTCTGCCTCGATGGAGGTTGGGATCCATGTTTTTTGGTATTGGAGCTACCTTGAGGGTCTTGCGAGGCTCGTCGGGGATTGTTGCCGTCCTCGACATTTATCGCATCTGCTCGCGGTATCCGAGCCTCTGCAGGAGCGCTCTTCCAGTCCTTGTTTCCAACAGCCTGAGTTTTTGCGACTCAAGCTGCGCCTCTCGTAGCTCCTCAGAGGTGTTAGGTAATCCCAGGGCCATGAGTTTTTCTGTAGACGTGCTGCGCGGTAGTCGGAGCGCTGTCTTATACGCTTTGCGTAGCAGGGCATCCGCTTGTTTTATTTCGTTTTTGTTGAGGCACTGGTAGGGTAGGCTGTACGTGATTCGACTAACTACTAGGCTTCTGACTACTTTTGGAGACAAGGCCACGTGACTGTCGAAAGTCCTCAGTTGGTATAAAGGGACTAGGATTATTCATGTTTTTTTAAAAAGGAGGTCTCCATTACGTGGGGAATTCGGCATGTTCATACATTTGTCCAAAAAGTAATCTAAAAAGACAGCCTAGTGGCCACCGGGAGATTTTTCACCACCCAAGGTGACGCGCTTTTCTATAAAATCCCTATTAGATAGCCAGTTTCGGCACCGACGTGCAACCGGGAAACGCCGCCTCAACAGCTTTCGGTATCATAAGTTCCCGGCTCCTTGCCATAACGTGAAAAGCAGCAGTGGTTGTAGCCGACGTGGTAAGCTTTGCTATGGCTTGGGGAGCAAACTGAATTTACATGCTCCGAAAGCCTGAACGAATCGTCCAGCACAGTAAAAAATTTTTGGCCGCAGAGCACAGACTGCAGCATTGCGATAACTGAACTGCTGTTGAACATGTTCTCAGTAAGCACAACGAAAGTTTTTTAGCAGACACCAAGTATTACAAAGTGGCGCTAGTATATCGTATTTGGTGATGGGCTTAAGCCATCCGCTGTCTGAACTCGCCGCCGCCGTGGTCATTCCTTTTAATGCACTCGGCTGCTCAGCAAGAGGACGCAGGGTGAACTTCACAACGGAAACGTTTCTAACAAGGTGGAGTGAAAAAAAATTCAGGGGGGCACTTTGTTGACCTAAAGTGCGGTGAGACGAAAGCTTTTAAGGGCGATGTTGCTGCTGGTGCAACTGATGTGTGGTTCAGAGGTTAAGCTGGTTAAGCTTCGCCTCTAAGGGTGGAACAAGACAGCGTCTTGCAACGCCGGCAGAGAGTCCACAGAACGTCATCGCCCGTTCGGCTCTGCGCCTTGCTCGTTGGTGAATATGTTTTTGAGGAAAGGAAATATATCGGTCTGGCATATCTCGGTGAACACCTGAACCTCGCCGAAAAGGAAGGTAGGAAGATGGGAGTGAACGAAGACATCGTATTCATTGGTTGGTTTATTAGGGTTTAACGTCCCAAAGCGACTGAGGCTATGAGAGACGCCGTAGTGAAGGGCTCCGGAAATTTCGACCACCTGGGATTCTTTAACGTGCACTGACATCGCACACATCGAATTTACTAGACGAGCCTTTGTTCACTAGACGCGCCTTTGTTCATTCCAAATCATCGAGCTGGCATGGCGGAGTGGTCAGCGTGCTCGTCTCGCACTCCGGAGACCCTGGTTCGATTCTCCAACTCGACCAATTTCCTACTAGGTTTTATTTATTTATCTAGTCTGACTCGAAAGGTTAATTGGGCTAATTGGTTACTTCGCTAATTAACTAAGCTCAGTCCCACTTACTTGGAGCATCATTATACCATCCCTTTAATTGGTTGCATGGTTACTAGCCAAAGTACAATTGGCCCCGTTTGAAACTCGCGCACTGTGGCGTAACGACCATTTAGACCAATTGAAAAGCGTGACATTTCTGTCGACAACTCCTGCTTACAAAGATGAGACATTAAAGTCTTCCGCCTTAATACGCCTGTGTGTGGGTCAATTCCAGTACATGTTAATCAATGAGCGCATGAGTGCGGCGTCAGTGACAGTAAATAGTGGTTAGGCTGAGTTGCGCCAGTCTTTAAGAAACGACTGCGAACTGCATGAAGTTAATCTCAAAGGAAAACGCCTTTCGTTGAAGGACGCTTTGCTCGGTTCCCTGGCAAAGCTGGAGACTGCTAGCGACCCGCACCGCTCCTATACCGAGAACCGGAGACTGTCCACTCCACATGCGCCGAAAGACTTTGTGCCGGTTCAGTCATGGCGAATTACTTGTCTGCGTGACGTGGAACAAGGCTTATCTGATGCCTTTTAACACGATACCGGAGTCCGCTTCAAAATAGTCGTCGGCAGTCGATACCACTAGTATAATATCGAGACCAGTTCTGTCCATCCTGACGCAGAACTCTCACGTAATGAACGCAGTGTTTGCGTGCTTTTGACCCAGTACTGTTTCTGCAGCCACCATGAATATACCTTTTGTAGCCTTTTAGGAATGCTGTGGCTTCATGCAGGGCGAGTGTTCCGCATCCCTCCCCACTTTGATGCGTGCCGTTTCAACGTGTCCGCTGTCCATGGATAGTTCCAGACGGCTCTCCAAAATTAGTAAGCGACCAGTGAGTGTCGCGTCGCTGGAAGCGGGGCACGTCTCCATTCTTCGGGTTCAATTCAATTCAATTTAATTCCCAGAAGGTTTTGGTCGGCTGCCTGGGCTAAAAGCTGTGCGTAAACATCTTGACGAGGCCCAGCCAGCCGTTACAAGGACGGTACCGGCTTCTGCGTCCTGGTGTCCCCACTGTGGGTTATGCCACATATAAAGAACTCAATTGTGGATAAATAAATGATTAATCAGCCCACTGGCCATTGTGATCGTTGCACAGCGGGGGTCCCTTCACAGGAGCGTGACTGCGCCGCCGCCATTTTACGGCATAACAGATTCATTTATTTCGTTTTAACCTGTTAGCGCTTATGTTACTACAAAATGACTCCAGCAAAATCATTGCGACCGGTGGCATTTTTATTCATTGTGCTGTTGGGCAGTCAAGGTCCTCGTATGTGAGCACAAATGGGGGTACTCTGACAGCTACGCAGGAGTGCAAACGCCGTTAAAAATTTCGACCTTCTGAGCTTTCCTTTTAGATCAATAGAACGACCACGTCTAAGGTGCTTAACAGAAAACTATTAAAATCGCTACTACTAAAAACATGCTCTCAAATATTTACACCGAAATGTTTGCACTAAGCAATGAAGTAAATTATGTGATGTCCAAAAACATGTTGACCTGTTCAAACGAACGCGTAAAGCCTTGTACGAGACGAAACTTTTCATAGTGCGTCGTGCCTTTTTTTCAACCAGCCATCCTGTAGCCAGAGCACCTTTCATATGAAGCAAAATGAAGTTTTTCTAAAGAGCTATAATCTCATATAGGCATGATCTGTTTATTATATTGCTGTAACCTTAAGGGTAGATGAGGAAGAGGAATTACAGGAAGACTGGATTCCTGATTAAAAAGGCAAAATAAAAAGGGTCGAGGGCAACTTTAGTGCGCTTGCCAACGTTCTGCCTAAGTCCTCTTGTCGAAACTTTGGCTAGCTGATTATAATGAGGTGCATCACAGTGGTATGGTATTTCCCTCTGAAGGCAGGGCTCAAGGAAACAATAGACTGAGAAATGATACTTACGTTCCATCCGTCCATGGTCGAGTTCCTTCCATTGCATTGATTATTGTCACTGCTTTCAGCGGCAATGAAAATTACAAAGCACAAGAAGAGGGAGAAGGGCCGAAACATCTTTTCAAGATGATTAGGACTGAAGTAGAACAGTATTTAGAAAACCTCCGCTAACCTATACGAGTAGCTAGCAAAGCCTGTGCCTTCTGCTAGATTTGTGCGCCTTATATACAAGAGAGCTAGATTCTCATATTTTCTTTTTCTATTGTCTTTTGTGTTGTCTGTAGTGTATTGTCTGCAGGTAATCAATTTCTAGTGGCAGGTTTGGCACAAATGACAGATCATAATAGACATATTTTTCTTCTCACTTCTACACTACATACGTGGAGAAAGCAACAGATCCAAATGTGGTAAACAGCAATAATTTATTTTTTGTGACATGCCATATGTTTTTCGAGGAATGCTTGATTGAAAAACGCTTTTTATTATGCTCTTTAAGCGTACTGTGTGGGATGCATGCGTACAGGCGTGTAGCCCCTCCGTTGTCGCTAGGGTGTAGGCGGACGTTGTTTAGGCGTCGCATTCCAGTGACGTAGTAAAGGAACAACTCGCCTTCTTTGACGTCACAACCAGTGGCCTCTTATGCCTGAGACAACAGTCGGTATGAACAGCTGAACGAGAATGCCCTGCGCCACACTGCCCCTACATAGCAGGCGTTTCAGGGAAGGCTCTAAGTAATTCTCGAAAATAGGTTTTTGAAGTAGAAATAGGGTTTTTACACCATAGCATCACCTGTGTTGGGGACACCAAAAGCCGGTGAATCGTTTTAGGTAGTGAGCTGGCTAACTAATTTTTAATAGTTTATTTCTTAACTTAAGGCGTCTCGTTGAAATTAGGGATGCGTAGCCGGCCCTTAGGAATAGCCGTTTCAGTTTACAGACTTTCGAAAACGCGGTTACACTTGACGCTATGGCTAGACGAAATTTGGCTTTTTTTACTAGTTAGGCGCACTGGATAGGTTGCCTTGCCTGGATGCTTTTCGAAAGTGCGTGTATTTTGGCGTGATGTAGGCAAATTTTGTCGAGCCACAGCGTCGACGATAATCGCGTTTCGAAACTCCAAAAACTGATATGCCTATTACTAACGACCGGCAACAAATCTCTCATTCCAACCTGTTGCCTAACTGCGATAGTTAAAAAGCCATCATATCCGTCAACACCGGTAATGCTATGTCGCAAAAGGCACATTTTTACCCCAGAAAGTCTGTTTTCGAAAATTACTGAACGCCTTCTCTTGAACACGTGGCATCAGCCGGGTGCAATGAAAAGAACTATTTTGAAATCGTTCAGCAGTTGAGGATGCAATTTTGATTTCGCAGCTCCAACACAATGCATTTTCAGTACCATAGCATCAAGCCACTCCAAAGACGCGGGTTCGATCCCGGCCGCGGCGGCTGAATTTCGATGAAGGCGAAATTCTAGAGGCCCCGTGTACTGTGTGGTGTCAGTGCACGTTAAAGAACCCTAGCTGGTGGAAATTTCCGGAGCCCTTCACTACGGCGTCCCGCTTAGGCTGAGTTGCTTTGGGACGTTAAACCACAATAAACCAAACCAAACCAGCAAGACACTCCTCATGTAGCCGGGAAAAGACGAGGCTTCGGGCACAGACGCATGCACTGGAAAGAGGAGAGCTGCATTAATTCCTCGTTAGCGATGGTTACATTCAATGAGGCGAAAGGGAGCGATAATAGAGAAGTAATTACTGACGATAACGACAGAATAAAGAGGGAAAGCATCCAGGGAAGTGGAGCACACTTCGCTGCTAAGAAACTGGTGAAGGCAGCGGAAGTCAAGTAGCCAGGGAGAGACATCTCCTGATAGCGCCATTCAGTAGTCTCATAGAAATATGTAAGCTCGTTCTGCAAAGGATAGTCGGCTTGCGCCTGTTTTGGAGGTTGACATACACAGCCAGATTTTTCCATTCGTCAATAGTCTGAGCTTTTTTTTTTTTGTAGTTAGTGGATGGAACGTGTTATAGACCGGTTGATGTTGGTCAATAAGGCTTGCCGATCAGTACCGCTAGCAGTACTGGCCACTAGAACCGCGGTGTAAATAGTGACCGGAGCGGAATAAGAGTGGGTGACTCTTGCGACATGTTTTGCCAATATTGGCTTCAACTGACATTGCTTTTAACTATGGGAGCGCACGTAACGGCTTACGCCTTTTTTGGAGGTTGACATAAACAGTCAACTTTTTCCATTCGTGAAGAGTCTACGCCTATTTTTGGTAGCCAGTGGATGGAACGTGTTATGGACCGGTTGATGTTGGTCAGTAAAGCTTGCCAATCAGTACCGCTAGCAGTACTGTTAACTAGAACCGCGGTGTTAATAGTGACCGGAGCGGAGGAAGACTGGGTGACTCTTGCGATATGTTTTGCCTATATTTGCTTCAATTGGCATTGCTTTTAACTATGGGTGCGCAGATAGGTGTTTGCGGTGCTTAAAGTGGAATATAAAGCTGCTGATCTGCGTTCACGAACACGGAAGTTTGCCGCGCAAGCCCTTTCCACGCTCCTCACAAATGCCCTTTGTCAAGGAGGAGACTGCAGCAATAGCGGCCGAGAAGACATTCTGCAGCTGGTAGCGAGCAATGTTTCGTACAGCAGTGTAGAGCGGCTGTGAAGAGTTCATTGTCCCCAGTATAAGTGGTCGTCGACAGCTCCACGTGGCCTTCGTGCTCGGTTGGCTAACCTGTTTCGCCTTCAATGCAGTTCGGCATAACACGTTTCGCCTCCACTGGAGTTCGGAAATGCTTAGACGCTCTATCTTCTTGAACGAGCTCCTCAAATCCAAGTAGTCGCCTGGGTTGTCGGGCTAGGTTCTAACAGGGCTGGTGAAAAAACATGTTGCTCTCGCTCTTTGCCCACTTTAGTTATCAGCACGAATTATTAGCAGGACCAGAGAAGCATATCCAAAGATTGGCGCTAGAGTATGTTTAGCCATGCGCTGCGTTAGTCTCTGTCAGATGGTACACGTGTTCAAGGTGGCGTAAGTCCTTTTTCGTCGCTGCGTTTTCTCTGCGTGCGGCGGCATTCACTACCTGCTCAGCCTTTTCTCAGCTCGTGCTTCAAGCCCGCGTTGCCTAAGAGTCTTTGTAGGCCCTTTCTGGGGTCGAACCGCCAAATCACATTATTCAGCTACATGATCATAGTGGGCAAGCATGTGCGGGGGCACAGAACATGCAGCCCGCATTAAGGACGCCAAATATGATGGTGATAAGTTGTACCCTTTTCTTTTGTTTTTTGTCGGGAAGTCCCCTCCATTTGGAATGCCATGCAATAGTTACAAGCGGCCTCAAAATAGCTCTCTATGTTATCAGTACGTCCATGTAGTGTCTCGACAGTTCCGTTGTGTATGCTACACATACGGAAGAAGGACCTGATTGCATGGTTATGTCGAAGGCTCACAAGATGCATCAGCCTGTATAAATGTACACCATGCTTTAACAAAGCTTTAGCTCTTTTGGGAAAACAAGGTATTCAAAACACGGCTCACTGTTACGACGTGTTAACCTGATAATGCGCAGAGTTCTTGTTGGATGAAGCAAATGAAGAAAACAAGATAGCACCAAGCCTTCTAAAGCAGTAGGCCAACTCGGTCAGCGCTCACGCCGGTTTTACGTGGGCCTGGTACAAGACAAGCTTTCTTTTCCGTTACATGAACACATTCCTGCAGTAAGTTCAGCGCCTCTTTGGCCATCAGCGCCTGTAGGCTTGTGCCGTCCTGCTCTGTGTCGTCCGTATCCTTTTTGCGCTATGTTTTAAGGAAACTGTTACCAACTAGCCCAAAGCAAGCTACTTTGGTCATCATTTTTAAAAAGTAACGTTGAGCAAAAACCCTAAAAAAAGGACGCCGAAGAAACACAGAATCAGTAGGAGTAACGCTGTTGTTAGTTTCCTTGTTTCCTGGGACGTGACATTTTTTTGACGTCGTCATAACCTGCCGACCGAATGGTCAGTTATTGCCTGTGAAAAGTTAATCGGGAAGAGAAACGTGGGCTTTATAAGCCCCACCGTTGAAAGCACCTGAATCACGCGGCAGTGGCGCAATGACCAATTCCGCATATATGGGCATTACCGCATCAACCCCATTGCGGTATACCATTTTGGTGGACCTTATGTGTCTTCTCCGGATTTGAAACAAAGCGTTTGCGTTTAGTTTGGTCATTGCTCTCACCGCCAAGATTGCTAAACTATGACACGAGTTTCGAATTTCAAAAAACTGCCGAGAATGACTCCTGAAATCTTTGAGAGTGTCTCAATCTTTATTGTACTTGGTTGTTGCTACCCTTCTAAAATCTCCAGTCTGTCTTGTTCACTGTGTTCGCATGGATACTCCCCAAACACAAAGGGAGCCCGAGAGCGCAACGAAATCACTACTGCTTGCGATGTACTGGCAGTGTTGGTGGTACATTAGGTGGCGCTATTTCTTTCTGCTGGTAGGCAGTCGATCAGCGGTCCGCTCTCTCCTGTTGACATTTGGAGTTGGCTTCTCCTAGAGTACATCTTCGCTCTGCAAAATAACGGCTGCCTTTTCGTTGTCGCTCTCTGCGACACCGCTCCGAGCGAAGCGCCGGAAAAAATATATCAGTAGAAAACGCAACAGACCACCGTGGCTCGCACAGGCCTTGAAAGGAGTTCTTATTCTGTGCAACGCTTTCCCACAACTCAGAACATCACGATGCCGAGAATTCGACACCTACTCGTTAATCTGGCAGACATCAGAATTAGGACGATCGCGCCCTGGCGCCAGAATTGAGGTTTTTTATTTTTATGTTTCCTGTGGCCAGAGAGGCGTAAGCAAGAAAATAGTTTCACTACAACCTTGGCAAAGCGGGGTATCTCTGAATAGAGAATAAAGAATTAAAACGTGTTCGGAGCAAGGGCACCAGCTCTCTCTAGAACACTGCCTGTAAAGTAAATATTTAAAGCTGGTTAACCACTTTACCACTTTAGACGACACACCGGTTTTCTGGTGACCGCCAGCACTGGTAATTCTGCGTTGCAAAAGCCGACTTGCGCACGGAGTATAAAATTCTTCTTTTAAGTTAACAGAAGGTAAATGTTTTACTTACTGAATACATAGGCAAAAATTTGCACTTCTCAACAAAGTTTAGTTGGCCATAACTAGAGAACTGTCTTTGGTTGGGCAAGTTGGAATTTAATTTTTGGTGGTTTTTCCAATGCACAAAGACAATGACCGACTGTAAAGTGAACAGGCATATCGCTGACTCGGAACTGATCTTTATTTGCAAAGCGTATACATATATAAGAAGCTAAATTGTAATACGATGCCGTCTAAAACAAGCTTCATATGACACGTGCCATCTAAAATCATGTTACATCTGCACTGGCGGTGTGGAACAAAAGCAAGGGAATGAAAACAAAAAATACTGAGCACAAATGAGGCTCTAAAGGTCTTCTGTTGTCAATATACATAGAAACTACAAAACTGCTGCATCACACACTGAAGATAAGGTTGAAGCCGAAAAGACCTGCCCTTCATGTTTAATACCAAACTGTATCGGTGTGAATATGCCGCCTCCTGGACACCAAGTTATTTTTCAAGGCGCTGAAGCACCCACCCCTTCTTCTGTTTTCCGCAGTGGCTCAATGGTTACGGCGCTTTGCTGCTGACCGGAAAGCCGCGAGTTCGATCCCAGCCGCGCGGTCGTATTTCAATGGAGGCAGAATTGCAGAGGCCCGTGTACTGCGCGATGTCAGTGTGCGTTAAACAACGCCAGGTGGTCGAAATTTCCGGAGCCTTTCACTACGGCGTCCCTCACAGCCCGAGTGGTTCTGGGGCGTTAAAACCTGTAAACCAAACTTTTGTCAGTTTTATGACTTATACATTTACTCTGTGTCTTGTAATCTGGTCATTATTACATTTTATTATCGTGGTCGATGAATCAATGGCACGCATTGTTTCAAGTTGCTGCAATGCAAAGCAAGATATTTCTGATTTAGATTTGATTCTCTGGATTTGATTGTTCTTATTGTGTTCACAGAGGTGGTCGTTAAGGGAGCAGCCCGCTTGGCTTATACCTCTTTTTCCGCAGCTTCAGGATATTTGATAAACAATTTCTGTGCTGCAGAACACAAACCGAATCTGATATCTTTGGAACACTGAGCGAGCTGTGCTGCGCATATTTGGGTAATATTGCATAGCCTCGACAACAAATCCGTGGCCGAAAAGACAACTTTGAGTGTTCCGAGCTCGGCTCATGAAAACTGGTGAAGCATTCAATTGTTAACCTACGTCTAACAACTGCGTTGAACAAATCCTCTCCGCTCTTAATAGAACGCAGTTTGAATCAACACTTTTTAGGTTTAAAAAAGCTGGTAACTCGCGCAAATTCCGCAATATCTCGGTGGACGCCCGAACCTCGCCGTAGCGGTGAGAATATGGGAGTGAAAGAAGAACGATAAAGAAAAAGGTGCGTAATAAAGGGCTCCGGACAAATTTAAACCTGGGGATCGTTAACGTGCACTGATATCGCACAGCACACGGGCGCATTTCAGTTGTGCCGATATCGAAACCGCAGGTGGTGGTTGGTGGTGGTGAAAACATTTCTAAGGCTGTACAAACTTCACACACAAATAAAGGGACAATGTTTACAAAGAGGCAATTACGTTAGTACACCGTTAGATGAGAGCGAAAAGGCAGCTCGAATTGAGTACTGAAGTCAATGAAGCCGACGACGACGCGGGATTTTCAACGATGCGACCTCCTCAACGCTGTCGCGGTAAAAGCAACGACCGCAAGAAGAGAAATTTAAACGTAATCACGTTAAAAAAGAAAGGCCCTGCAACGCGCAGCAGCCATAATGGCCATAACCTACGGTTGGCAGGTACCAAATCGGAGAGAAGCTGATCTCCCTAGCCGCGTTCAAGGAACAAGAGAGACAGGGCAAGGGAGAAAGGGCAGAGAGGGAGGGCGAGGCAGAGCAGTGGTGTCCAGATGAGGCTTTGTTTTACGGCTGACGATGTGCCAGACCAAAACATGGGCATATTCGGTACGAAATTTGCGGAATGGTCAAGAAAGTTCATGTGGCCTTGGGACGACATCACAACCTCTCGGAACGGGCCACCCTGATAATTCCGACAAGTCACGTGACACCATGATGCCACTGTAACCTCTATAGAGTGCCAAGTAAGATTCTGGCCATCGGCCTGGAAGTAACGTGCCATAGTGCTAAATTTGAAATCACTGAGCGCTTGAAATCATTCAAAAACCGCGCTTTCTCTTAGTCGCAGTGGCAAGGAGAGATAATCAGGCTTAGCGTGAAAAAGTTGCTGCCTACAGTCTGTGACTAGAGAAAAGGGCGAAAGAAAAGTATGAATGCTATTTAAATGCGCCTGTTCATACACAAATCTTAGTCTCAATGGACACTTCTCATTCATTTTTATGGAGAATTCGACGTTGAAATGGAAAATTGCTTCAGTAAAATCCGGGAAAAGAAAATCAATAAGAGCCGCCGCGTTGGCTCAGTGGTTATGGCGCTCGGCTGCTGACCCGAAATACGCGGGTTCGATCCCGGCCGCCGCGGCTAGAATTTCTTTGGAGGAGAAATTCTCGAGCCCCGTGTACTGTGCGATGTCAGTGCACGTTAAAGAACCCCAGGTGGTCGAAATTTCCGGAGCCCTCCACTACGGTGTCTCTGATAGCCTTAGTCGCTTTGGGACGTTAAACCCCAATAAACCAAACCAAACCAAAATCAATAAGCTTTCGCCATCTTGTATAAATGCGTGTAGTGCGCTCAGAAAGAACCTACAGCGGCGCACAACGCGGCTGTGAGGGACCATAAAACTTTGACCTTTTAGTGTCGAAAACATTGCCTAAAATTAAAAATAAACGGAGCGCAAAAGGAAAGGCGATGCGTGCGAACTCTGCCTCGGCTGCTGGTTATTAAGTGTTATTCTGTCCAATTCGAAATGATGGAGCATTTCGAAGATATGAAAACATGAGTTAGGTTTTGTCCGTGTAGATAGCTGACAAATATCAGGATCAGTGATGAAGTGTTATTTGTACACTGTTTCTGGCCGGAAAAGTGGGCGTGAAAAAAAAAACAATAACGTGATTCGAATGTGAAGGTTCACGCAGATATCTCACGAAGTATTTCTAATTTTGTTCACGAAGTTATTGACAGGGACTTGACCTTGCAAAGAAAAACCGCCTTAGAAACACAACGTAAAAGTAAAAAAGTTGACATTTGCCCCCTCGACTATGGAAGTACACTATGCTAAGAAAGAATTTTCAGCGACGCTCAAAGCAGCTGCGCTCTGCCTTGATAAATTGTTCTTTCCGTGTCGAGAAGCGTGCCTAAAATAAAATAAACGCAAAAAGAATGAGTTTTGTTGCGTGTCTGTTGCGTTCCCGCTCTCGCTCTCATCCTGGTATTTTCGAAATCGCTAAAAATTTAGAAGTATTCAATGCATGTGGTTTGTTCTGCTGGCAATAGTTCGGTGAGAATGGCGAAGCCTTTCTGCACAGTCCGTGGCTGGAGCAGGGGCCGTGAAAAAGTCGTTTACGTGTTTAGAGAGCGCCCTGTTACAGAAATCTGACGAAGTCTTTCGACAATTAGTGCATATTCAGACAAAGAAAAAGTAATTGATGTCGAAATATTTCGTGAGTACATTAATATGCTAAATATGTAAACAGCGCTCAGAAACAATTTAGTGGCGCCCAGCGCAATCCTGCTGAACCTTAATTAATTGCCCTCGCAGAGTTGAGATCCCAGCCTAAATCGAGAAATAAACTGAGCGCCAAAGAAACAAAAGGACCTGTGTGCCAGCAGTGTCGCTGTTGTCGGTGAGCAATACTCGAGGTCTAAAATTCGATATTAGTGAACAATTTGGAGAAATGGAAATGCGATTTATTTTTGTCAAACTAGTTCGCTGATGGAAATGCGCGGGTCAACTACGCCCATTTACAAGACACCGACTTTTTTTGTTTCTTTTATTTTTCGTTCTTCGCGTCTCTTAGTCGGCCCCGCCGCGGTGGCTCAGTGGTTACGGCGCTCGGCTGCTGACCCGAAAGAAGCGGGTTCGATGCCGGCCGCGGCGGCCTAATTTTGATGGAGGCAACCTTCTAGAGGCCCGTGTACCGTGCGATGTCAGCGCTTGCTAAAGAATCCCAGGTGGTCGTAATTGCCGGAGCCCTTCACTACGGCCCCCGTCATAGCCTGATTGTTCTTCTCGGCAAACTCTCGCGACCGATGATTAATCTATCTGCCGCCTGCTACGTTGGGCAGTTTGCTCACAGTCCGGTGGCTGGATTGTGACGACGACAGTAGGGGACTCAAGCTAAATGGCCCACCTATTCTTTATCGTGGATCCACGCACATAAGCGTCAAACAACATGCACTACAGCGGTTCCTTTTGCCGCGTGTGTCTGCGCTCGTCACTGCTCACCTCGCACTGTTTACGCCGCTGCTGCCGTCGTCCCCATCCTTTCTAATGAACCCGGCCTCGTTTTAAGGCGGGAGCCTTTAATGTCTCATCGTTGTAAGCAGCAGTTGTCGACAGAAAATGTCACGCTTTTCAATTGGTGGAAACGGTCGTGACGTCACAGTGCGCGAATTTCAAACGCGGCCAATTGCACTTTGGCTAGTAACCATACAACCAATTGAAGGAATCGTATAGTGATGCTCGAAGTAAGTGGGACTGAGCTTAGTTAATCACTTAATTACCCAATTAGCCTAATTAGCATTACTAGTAAGGCCATATAAATAAATAAAAGCGATTAAGAAATTGGTCGAGCTCAGGAATCGAACCCCGGTCTTCGGCGTGAGAGACGAGCACGCTATCCACTCCGCCATGCCAGCTCGATGGTTCGGAATGAACAAAGGCGCGTCTAGTGAATACGGTGTCTTCACTCACTCTCATCCTCCTCCATTCCCTTCTGGCGAGGTTTAGGTGTCCACCGACAAATGAGAGATAGATACATTTCCTTTCCTCAAAAACCAATTTACCGACGAGCGAGGCGTAGTACCGAATGGGCGATGGCGTTCTATGGACTCCTTGGCAGCGTTGCAAGACGCTGTCGCGTTCCACTCTTAGGGGCGAACCTTAACATCTTAACCACACATCAGTGACCACACTTTAGGTCAAAAAAGTGCCCCCCTGAATTTTGACGGGTGTCCACCGAGATATGTGAGACAGTTACTGCGTAATTTCTTTTCCTCAAATACAATTTTCATTTTCATCATTACGGCTCCTCTTTATCTATCTTCTTTCACTCCCACCTCCCTTCCTCTACGGTGCGGTTCAGGTGTCCACCGAGATGACAGAGAATTACTGCGCCATTTCCTTTCCTCAAAAAGCGTTGCGTTCAAAGGGCAAGGCATCGCGCCGAACGGGTGGTGGCGTTCCGTGGACTCCCTGGCAGCGCTACAACGCGCTGTCGCGTTCCACTCCTAAAGGCGAAGCTTAAGCGTCATTAATTAGCAGTTAATTAGCATTCAGGCATTAATCAGTAATTAACAATTAATTTGTGATTTGCCATCACTTAGTAATTAGTACTCAAATATATGTGACGATATATGTGACCAGTGCCACAAAATATATGTGACCACAAATATATGTGACCACAAATATATGTGACCAGTGCCACAGAAACAGCGAAGGTGGTGCGGAAAACACTTCCGCCTCTACCCACTTTAGGCA
The DNA here is from genome assembly GCF_055824585.1 of Amblyomma mixtum. Classification (NCBI taxonomy): domain Eukaryota; kingdom Metazoa; phylum Arthropoda; class Arachnida; order Ixodida; family Ixodidae; genus Amblyomma; species Amblyomma mixtum. Next base: position 89,928,668 of record NC_143012.1, read on the forward strand.
GTCAAAGTGCCCCCTGAATTTTTACGTTTGGCGGACGTGAAGGGTAACCGCCCTGGAACTCAGCAGCCGTACTCCCCTGACACCTGCAACGCGTGAGGATCTTCAGCGTCAAGCCTTGCAAGCGGGTCCGGCTCTTATCTGTGCCGGCTGAATTCTCCAACTGGACCCCGCCACCATCAACAGAGCCGGTGAGCCCTACCTGGAAGATTGGCTCACATCTTACAAACGGATCAGCCTCTCCAACAAATGGAAGGATGAGACAAAACCAAACAACGTTATTTTTGAAGCGAATGCTGCAGTACGTGACCTCGTCGTTCGATCGCCGGGTGCCTAGTTTTGACCTTCCGCTCAGTTAGAGGTCAAACCATAAAAAAGAATTGGTTTATTGGGGTTTAACGTCCCAAAGCGAATCAGGCTATGCGGGACGCCGTAGTGAAGGGCTCCGGAAATTTCGACAACATCGGGTTCTTTAACGTGCACTGACATTTAACAGTACACGGGCTCTAAAATTTCGCCTCCATCGAAATTCAGCCGCAGCGGTCGGAATCGAACCCGCGTCTTTCAGGTCAGCAGCCAAGCGCCGTAACCACTGAGCCACCGCAGCGGTGTGGAGTCGGCTTCTGCTAGAGCGCATGTTCGCTCTGGAAACTAACGTCTGCCTTTTCGCTGTCGCTTTAAGCAACACCGTTTGGAGCGAAGCGCCGGAAAAATAATATATCAGTAGAAATCACAGTTATATCAGCACAATTGAGGCGCTAAAGGTCTTCTGTGTTCAATATACATAGAAACTACAAAACTGCTGCATCCCACACTGAAAATACGCGTAAGGTTAAAGCCGAAAAGACCTGCTCTTTAAATTTAATACCATACTGTACGGGTGTGAATATTGCGCTTACTGGCCGCGAAGTTATTTTTCAAGGCGCTGAAGCACCCCGCCATTTTTCTGTTTTCCGCAGTAACTCAATGGTTATGGAGCTCTGCTGCTGACCAGGAAGCCGCAGGTTCGATCCCGGCCCCGACGGTCGTACTTCGATGTAGGCGAAATTGCAGAGGCCTGTGTATCGTGCGATGTCAGCGCGCGTAAAAGAATCCGAGATGGTACATATTTCCGGAGCCCTTCACTACGGCGTCCTTCATAGCCCGAGTCGCTCTGAGACGTCAATGCCCATAAACGAAACCTTTGCCTGTTTTATGACTTATACATCCAGACCCTACCTTGTAATCTGATCATTCCTCCTTTCTATTATCGTGGTCGATGAATCAAGGGCATCCCTCCTTTCAAGTTACTGCAGAGCAAAGCAAGATTTACCTGGTTTAGATTTGATTCCCAGGTTTCCTATGTTCTTATCGTGTTCACAGAAGTGGTCGTTAAGGGAGCAGCCGCTTGACTTATATCTCATTCTCCGCAGCTTTGGGATGTGTGATAAACAACTTCTGCTCTGCAGTGCACAAACCAAATCTAATATCTTTGGGACACTGAGCAAACTGTGCTCCGTGTATTTGGTTATTATTGCATAGCCTCGACAACAAATCCATGGCCGAAAAGACAACTTGAGTGTGCCGAGGTCGGCTCAAGAAATCGGGCGAAACATTCAATTGTTAACCTACGTCTAACAACTGCGTTGAACAAATCCTCTCCGCGCTGAATGGAACGCAGTCTAAAAAAACGCTTTTTTAGGTTTAAAGAAGCTGGTAACCAGAAACAGCTTAACGTATCTGTGTACGGCGGAATATTAGTTAAAAGAAAATTGAGCACACCACGCATAATTCAGCGGACAGCAACAGATGCGAAGCCTCACTGTGGTGCCTTACTTTACATTTTTACATTTTTTTACATTTATTGAACCCCCAAGGCCAAAGGCATAAAAGAGGGGAGTGGTTACAAAACATGAAGATACATAAACAGATGCAATGCATGATACAAAACAAAGTATTATCATACTCCTGTTATACAATGTTAGCTAGTGCAGAACGAAAATGCTGGTTATCACTTATGTCGACGAAAACTGCGGGAAGGCGGTTCCATTCGCGTGATGTACGAGGCAAGAAAGACTGAAATGCAATTACAGTGTTGCACGTTTCAATACCAACTTTGTGACGATGATCAATGCGGTTTGACACGTCTCTGGGGGAGGAAATGAGGGCATCATGCAGCATGGGATGATGGTATAGCTTATGAAAGAGGCTCAAACGAATTGTCTGCCGGCGGGATGCTAAAAGAGGCAAAGAAAGATTAGCAAAGAAAGATTAGCTTGCACAAGGTCTGAACACGTTGTAGTGGAGAGGCAACAAAGTAGACAAGGAAGTATTCTTTTCAGCCCCGCATAAGTCGTACAAAACGATGCGTCGGAATCGTTCGTGAAGCTCAGGTAGAGCGCCGCTAAAAAAATCTTACCACACTTCAAACCTCGAGACTGATTCGAACCATCGGCGGCGACAGGGGATCAGCAGCTCTAGCGCCTTAAAAATTCTTAGAGTCTGTAGACTGTTCATAGACTTTTTTAAATAATGCCCACGATGTGAATGATGGCTATGAAGAAATCTTATATCATAGTCTACAGCCAGTCTATAGATTTATCACGATAAACGTTTGTAGATTTCTGCCTATAGCCAATCTATAGAGAAATGTGTGCCAATCCAGTAGAATCAGCTCTATAGACTGTCAATGGATGTTCTCTAGATTTATGAACTTGCACTTTTATAGATTTCTGTGCATTTAAACTTCAGCAGACCACTGTCTATAGAATGGTTATACAGATTCTACAACCATTGAACAATCTCGCCGCATCAGTATACTTCCAAATCAAGTTTATTACAAAGCTAAAGTAGCGGGGCATATAGATTCATGCACGGTAAGATATTCACCCCGTTATAGGATTAAAAGTTAAAAGTAACAGTCGATCTAGATTCTTCAAAAGCATTCATTCCGCCTGTTCTCTGGTGTCAACCATGTGCGTATGGTGATCTCTAGAGCCAAAAAGAAAAAAATTAACATACGGGTAACAAAAAATGCTGACAGTAAAAATGGCATAGCCATGGCATGCCTCCACGCAACCTTGAAAAAACCTTGGTTCTACGCAGTTCAACTCAATGTCGCGTACCGGGTAAACAAATCGACTGCAGCTAGGTATTTCCTGTCACTAGACCCTGCAGCTTCCAATATATAGACTAAATGTGCTGCATCTAACTTCATCGCAATTCCACGTAACGATTCATGTAATGACAAGTTTGATGTTGTCCTACATCAACACCAAATATTTCCCTGCTTAAAAACGCCTCCCAATATTATGAGAAGGAAGTCATTTTTCAGCCCTTTTAAAGAGGCGCCACTGGGTCCCTGTGTCCCGCGAAGAATTCGTTTGTAATCTAGAATCAGCCCGTTCACATTAGACAGACTAGAAAACTACGGACTCTGCATTGCCGCGGGCAGGAGTGCTCGGGCACGACCGTCCGTCTTTAAATGATGCCGTAGCGATCTGTCATGTCATACATCAGGATGTGACATTTGTCATGTCATGTGTCTCATCTGTGAATTTTAATCTCGACAACACGTGAATTATTGTGGCAGCGACACCGCTTTGATGGCTGATCGCGTAGCTGCTATTTTCTTTTCCTAGTTATGGTTTTCCTTTCTTGTATATTCCTCACGTATGTCCCAATAAAATCAGTCGAGAGTGGCGCATGTCCTGCATTTAGCGTGTTGCCTCTTAGCGCAGTAACTCTTTTCCCGTTATGAGCCATCACGAACTCGCCTATCTGACTGCTTTACTACAGCACGTATAACGCGTCTTGAGGTCAACTTAAACACTCAACTCTAAGCCGCCTTCCTTCGTGTAGTGTCACAGATATTGAGACAAGGAATCTTGTTCTCGGCTACAAATAATGAGCAACGCTTTCTTAATACGAACCCAAATCGAACCCACATATTTTTCGCAATCTTGGAACTGAACCTGGTCCAAAACAATTCAAAGGAATCGTTCCGAACCTGTTCGGGACTCGGTTCAGCCACTTTCTTTGTTCCTACAAGGCGAAATTTTATTCAAACAAAATTACATGCGCCAGAACGTAGATTTACCCACCGAAAGCTGTCTGCGCTAGGCAGTGCGAAAATGGCATTCAGTCTATGCGACAACAAAACTGAAGGAAGTCTTGTGTATAGAAATAAACTTAATTGGCGTTTCTGCAATGTACTTTCGGTAATTATAAATCGCTGTACGCCAGATTGACATAAAATCTTCGGTTTAATTGTATCCCCCATTTATATTTATTTATTTCAGATACTGTCAATTCCATTGGGATTTTTACAGGTTGGGCACATAGTAATAAGGTACAAACCGAATACAAATGGAATGGAATACATTAAAAACATTCTTGGTTGCAAATAATTACATGAGTGCGGGGAAAAAATACAGATAACAGAAAATAAAACACCAAACGAAAAAGAATTTTTCACAGAAAAGGGTGCAACTTTATACACTGTACGTAATGTGTTTATACAGATGCTGTTAAATGGAGTGATACGAGTGGTGTCTTCTACTTGTCTGATTGTGTTTTAATTATCACGCAACGGTTCTTCTACCAGAGTTACAAATTTCTGCAAAGAGGTAGTAGTAGCGATAGAGGGGTTCAAACTATTCCATTCTTTTATGGCAAGCGGGAAAAATGAATATCTGAAACAGCAGGTTCGGAATGCATACTCTCTAAGGGTTAATATGCTTATACGTACAGCTTAAACCGAGTTGTAGTCGCTCCTCTAACTCATGAAACGGCTAGTGAGAATGGCTTCCCCTTCTTTTTGCCGTACGACATGAATATATGAAGTAGGCGCGACGACCCAATGACATTGTGTAACATTTCATTTCGGAGACATTCCTTGCCTAAGACAGCACATACTCACGATGGCCCCTGACATCTCACTATGCCTCAGTGGCTGTGGTGCTCGCCTGCTGATGCCAAGGTCGCGGGTTCGATACCAGTGGCGCGGCCACATTTCTATTACAATTTGGCTTAGGATTTTTATTTTTCAAAACAGCAAATCACCGATTCCTGGAAGCTATACTTATTTGGCGACTGAATGCTCATCTGTCTTTTCTGTACATAATCTTGAGAGAATTTAGTGCTGACACATTTCATTTCCTTAATCTTCACTTTTCCGTCGAATACCTCTACGGCCTCTCCGGAAGGGAACTGACAAATGTCCTGATCGATCATTACTTCCTCTAGCGATACACCTGCAGTCTCACCTAGCCGTTCCTGACGCCGGCGTTTTAAAGCAAATTTTTCGAGTCGCCAAAAACTTTTCTTAGAATTAAAACGTGGACATTAGGCGTTAGGACGCGCTGTCACGTCTAGCTAACGTTTGTGCCATTATCAATGAATTCATACATCTGCGAGCAACGACAAACTATTGAACAACGAAATTACTTCTGTTGTGTTGTGATGCTATGTTCCTCTGGGACATAGCCTACTTCAGCAGTCTCTTAAAAAGGACATTGCGATAACACCTTAGACAATAAGATTTTTGCGTGCGATAAAAGGCTCACGAATTCCGTGTGAACTTTTCCAGTTCATAAGATTGTTTAGCGTGTGGGACAGCTGCGCGATTAACAAACACGATCGCCACGTTCGGCGAGTTCAACGTTCAGAGAACAAAGCGTTTTAGCTCAAAACGTATGTGCTGCGCAAGTTCAACCTCCTCATCGGTTGCCCTTTCTGGACGCGTGCGCTTTCCGCAATTTCTATGCGCGGCCGGAGTAAGGAAGTGACGGTGGCGAGAGGCTGCATGTCGAGATCGCTCAATTGGGCAAAGAAGAGGTTCCTGATATTTCATGCGACAACAACAAAAAGAATCTTCGAAAATGGCCGAGTAGCGTAAAGCATCAGCAAACGAAGCGTCTCTGTTGCGCCGCCACTGGCTCGAACCTCACTCGGGGTTAGAGTATGGTGGATGTTTTCTATACTACGTTAGCATTATGCCTCCTTTCTCAAAAACTCACAAATTACCTTCATTCTTGTGTGTGTGTGTGTGTGTGTGTGTGTGTGTTTGATGTGTCTGTAGTGTGTGTGTGTGTTAGTGCGTGCGTGTGTGTGTGTGAGTGGTGTGTGTGTGTGTGAGTGGTGTGTGTGTGTTTGAGTGCGTGGTGTGTGTTGGGTGTGTGTGTGTGTGTGTGTGTGTGAGAGAGAGTGTGTGTGTGTGTGTTCTGTGTGAGTGTGTGTGTGTGTGCGCGCGTGCGTGCGTGCGTGTGTGTGTGTGTGTGCGTGCGTGCGTGCGTGTGTGTGTGTGTGAGTGGTGTGTGTGTGTCTGTGAGTGGTGTGTGTGTGTTTGAGTGCGTGGTGTGTGTGTGTGTGTGTGTGTGTGAGTGTGCGTGGTTTGTGTGTGTGTGTGTGTGTGAGTGTGTGTGTGGTGTGTGTTTGTGAGTGTGTGCGTGTGTGTGTGAGTGAGTGTGTGTGTTTGCGAGCGTGCTTGCGCGTGTGCAAATCCATGTCCACACGTGGGCACAATCCGGTGGGCACACATCCGGGCACTTACTCCTAAAAAAAGGACACACTGTTACGATTGCAGTCTGCTACTTGGACAAGCGGTTGCTCCGACAACGCGGGCTACGACGCGGAACACAGGAACGGGAGCACAAGGTCTACGCTCTAAACTGCATCTTCGCCCACCTTCACCTCAGCCTGCCCCATCTCCCGAGTCCACCCGTAGCCGATGTAGCCGAAGTGGATTGCTGTGAATGCTCCATACGTGGCGTCGCCAAAGCGTTCTACGAAAAATCGCCAACAAGCATAAGACGCTCGTCTCTGACACAAACAATCCGAAGTGAGGGTTCCCGCACAGCTTCCGACCTCACCGTTCTATCACTTCCCTTCTTGGCACTCGCGGTAGAAGATGACGTACTACGTCCGCCGCTATGGACGAAGGTGGCGCTGGTGAACCCCCTCAAGTTTCGGTTACACTAAGCCTGGCAGCTTTACCAAATGCCTCGTGTGACCCGTCTAATAACGGTCCACAAGAACAGTGACCGGCTACTCGCGGAAAACTTTTGACCAATTTGATTCATACCTACAGACAAAAAACACTAAAAGCAATCATCGATCATTGGATAAAAACATTTTGAACGTAACAAATCTTTAGCTGATTTTTAAGCGTTGATTTCGAAAGCGATTGTTGATGCGTAACTTTTAACAACTTGCCATATAACCGCTCTCACCATGACTAGATTCCTCCAGGCAAAGTCTTCGTTTCTACTTTCACTTTAGAAAAGAATCTGATCGGATACCTCATAGCAAAATTCTAATAAAGCTTACGAATCTCGGTGTTCCTACTTGTATCAAGTGAATAAGCGCGCACCTCCGTTCGTCGGCTCCGTTCGTGAGAAACCGTAGTGGAATACATCCTCCTCCTAATCTATGCGAATCATATAACTGGTAACATTAGGTAATTAACTCGTGGTGCAACAGTACCTTGGTTCGGGCTAGTTCGTAGAAGTACTTCGAAAACATAGCGCGAAAAGGACAACGGACGACGCACAACTGGAGGGCACAGGCGCTATCAGCTCATGGTTATCTTGCCTTTAATGAGATTACATATTGTGATGATAAACTTTCTTCAAGCACTGACTTAGCCAGACATAACGAATGGCGTGCCGCCTGCGCTAAGACCCCAAACACCAAAAAGCCTAATTTACTCTGAGCCAAATGCACGAAAATCTCATTCCATTTTTGTGCCTCATCACTAGTGCATAATTTAAAGGACATCTAAGAATATAAAGACATTTACATAACAATTACAAACGCTATTTTGCGATCCAAGCACACTGCAAAGGTTAGCGCGGCTCCTGTCAAAAACTGGCTTTATGCATCACAAACTAAGAATAGCACCTTAGTATCCTAAAACACAGCTTTGAAAGCCTATAACAAGTTTGGGATCACTGACGCCCTTCGACAGGTAAAATATGACCCCAGAAATACAGGTTGCAGCAACTTAACGGACGCACATACATTCAATCTTATCTGTCACGCGCAGTTAGGCGCCGTCCGCTCACAATTTCCTTCTTTTACATCATCATCATCAGCCTGACTACACCCATTGCAGGGCAAGAGCCTCTCGAATGCCTCTCCATTAACCATGCCCCTTGACAGCTGCGGCCACCGTATCCGCGCAAACTTCTGATTCTTGATCTCATCCGCCCACCTAACTTTCGGCCGCCTCCTGCGACTGTTGAGACGCAAGACGCACAGAAAGAGGACACAGACAGACGCTTACTCGGATCTAATTTTTTATTAGGAAGAATCAGCGGTTATCTTCGAATTGCATGGCCTTCCCAAGCTCATTTATTCCTCTTGATTTCTAGTTGGATGTCATTAATCCGCGTTTGCTCTCTGAACCACTCTGCCCCTTTCCAGTCGCTTAACGCTTCACCAACCACTTTTTTTTTTTTGCATAGCTCGCTGCGTGGCCCTTAAGCTTTTCTACAGGCACCACTCTTGTATCTTCCAATCATCAGTTCTTCCTGTTATCTTTGAATGAATGACGATGAATATGCAACTGTATTTTTGCTCCTCTTCTACCAAGGCAATCATTTTTCAGCGCTGAAAAAAAAATTAGGCGAGCAAGCTTCAAAACGTATCGTTTCAAATTAAAAAACTTTTGCATGGAGACGTACCACAGTTTATTATAAAAAAAGCCGACTTGTTGATTGGGGTAAAGATTTCTCCATTTCCCTTGAATATGTACAAGAAAAGAGCACATCTATTTTTTTGTCTTACTTAAACTTGGACGGTCTGATCATGGTCTTGGTCTTAATGACACCACAGTGTGCATAACCGAGAAAGAAAAGCTACAAAAATATATATTATTTGAGTTCTTTTCGCTGGGACCATTGAGGAAGGTTCTCACTATTATATTTAAATGCTCTATATGTGTACGAGCGCAGAATGTCCCAAGAGTTGGCTAGATCGGCGCATGAACAAGTGCAATGCGGCGACCAAGTCAAGTCACCTTTATTTAACACGACATGGATGTCAGGAGCGATGCCAAAGAGCCTATTGAAAGGCTTGACAAAGAGTCGCGCCCCTGTGCAAAACTTGGCCAGCACAAACAAGTATTTCACTTATGCAATAACAACAACAAGATAAAACGGCACTTCCATGTGGGGTAGATTGTAACGACGAAAAAGATCAGACATTACAACAGTACAGTACTTGAGAAGGAGCCTGTGGTTTTTGAACGGTTTGGTTTATTAGGGTTTAACGTCCCAAAGTGGCTCAGGATATGAGGGACGCCGTAGTGAAGGACTCCGAAAATTTCGACCACCCGGGGTTCCTTAACGTGCACTGACATCGCACAGTACACGGGCCTCTAGAATGTCGCCTCCATAGAAATTCAACCGCCGCGGCAGGGATCGAACCCGCGTCTTTCGGGTCAGCAGCCGAGCGCCGTAACCACTGAGCCACCAAGACGGGGCGGATTTTAAATGCGCTCCAAAATGTTACAATAGGTTTGGTTTCTTCAAAAAGGATGGTGGATTTTAACTGATCGTCTGGCGTCCATAATTTGGCGAATTGATAGCGAACTGTGACAAAAACAAATTGCGTGCTTTTAATTTCTCGAAATGTTCAATAATTCTGAATTTCAGATCTAGAGCCTTGCTCAGCGACAGAAGGGATACGCCAAGCACGCAGCCCTTTTCGTTTCATTTGCATTTAGTTTTTTTTTATGCTGACTTCTCGGCACTGCGAGGACAATTCAGTATGGCGCCGAAAAACAGCGCTAGGCGCCAATAAAGTCTTTCTGAGTGAAATCTACAATATTCTTTTAAGCACGAAGCTTTTTGGTGAAAGAATGTGCGAAATACGTTGAAAGACTTCGTGACGTCTGTGTACAAACAATCGTGACACGCTGAGCGCGCGAACTCCGCATTGGCGAAGTAAGCCAAATGGTCTGAACTTATCGATTCGTTATTGTGGAAAGCGAATGACGCAGTATCTCTCACATATCTCGGTGGATGCCCGAACCGCGCCGTAGCGGTAAGAATATGGGAGTGAAAGAAGAACGATAAAGAAAAAGGTGCGTAATAAAGGGCTCCGGACAAATTTAAACCTCGGGATTGTTAACGTGCACTGATATCGCACAGCACACGGGCGCATTTCAGTTTTGTCGATATCAAAACCGCACGTGGTGGTTGGTGGTGGTGAAAACATTTCTAAGGCTGTACAAACTTCACACACAAATAAAGGGACAATGTTTACAAAGAGGAAATTACGTTAGTACACCGTTAGGTGAGAGCGAACAGGAAGCTGAAATTGAGTACTGAAGTACATAACCTGCCTACTGGCTTGCTTCTATGGGGACTTTTTGTGGATTTTTCGCTTTCGGTCAATGAAGCCGACGACGACGCGGGATTTTTAACGATGCGACCTCCTCAACGCTGTCGCGGTAAAAGCAACGACCTCAAGAAGAGAAATGTAAACGTAATCATGTTAAAGAAAAAAAACGCCCTGGAACGCGCAGCAGCCGTAAGGGCCACAACCTACGGTTGGCAGGTAGCAAATCGGAGAGAAGCTGATCTCCCTAGCCGCGTTTAAGGAACATGAGAGACAGGGCAAGGGCGAAAGGGCAGAGAGGGAGGGCGAGGCAGAGCACTTGTGTTCAGATGAGGCTTTGTTTTACGGCTGACGATGTGCCAGACCAAAACATGGGCATATTCGGTACGAAATTTGCTGAATGGTCAAGAAAGTTCATGTGGCCTTGGGACGACATCACAACCTCTCGGAACGGGCCACCCTGATAATTCCGACAAGTCACGTGACACCATGATGACACTGTAACCTCTATAGAGTGCCAAGTGGGACTCTGGCCATCGGCCTGGAAGCAACGTGCCATAGTGTTAAATTTGAAGTGACTGAGCGCTTGAAATCATTAAAAAAAAAGCGCTTTCTCTTCGATCCCGGCCGCCGCGGCTAGAGTCTCTTTGGAGGAGAAATTCTGGAGGCCCGTGTACTGTGCGATGTCAGTGCACGTTAAAGAACCCCAGGAGGTCGAAATTTCCGGAGCCCTCCACTACGGCGTCTCTCATAGCCTTAGTCGCTTTGGGACGTTAAACCCCAATAAACCAAACCAAACCAAAATCAATAAGCTTTCGCCATCTTGTATAAATGCGTGTAGTGCGCTCAGAAAGAACTTACAGCGGCGCACAACACGGCTGTGAGGGACCATAAAACTTTGACCTTTTAGTGTCGAGAACAATGCCTAAAATGAAAAATAAACGGAGCGCAAAAGGACCGAAAGGCGATGCGTGCGAACTCTGCCTCGGCTGCTGGTTATTAAGTGTTATTCTGTCCAATTCGAAATGATGGAGCATTTCGAAGATATGAAAACATGAGTTAGGTTTTGTCCGTGTAGATAGCTGACAAATATCAGGATCAATGATGAAGTGTTATTTCTACACTGTTTCTGGCCGGAAAAGTGGACATAAAAAAAAAACATCAACGTGATTCGAATGTGATGGTTCACGCAGATATCTCACGAAGTATTTCTAAATTTTTTTCACGAAGTTGTTGACAGGGACTTGACCTTGCAATGAGAAACCGCCTTAGAAACACAACAAGTATACACTCCGCTGAGAAAGAATTTTCAGCGACGCTCAAAGCAGCTACGCTGTGCCGTGATAAATTGTTCTTTCCGTGTCGAGAAGCGTGCCTAAAATAAAATAAAAGCAAAAAGAATGAGTTTTGTTGCGTGTCTGTTGCGTTCCCGCTCTCGCTCTCATCCTGGTATTTTCGTAATCGCTAAAAATTTAGAAGTATTCAATGCATGTGGTTTGTTCTGCTGGCAATAGTTCGGTGAGAATGGCGAAGCCTTTCTGCACAGTCCGTGGCTGGAGAAGGGGCCGTGAAAAAGTCGTTCACGTGTTTAGAGAGCGCCCTGTTACAGAAATCTGACGAAGTCTTTCGACAATTAGTGCATATTCAGACAAAGAAAAAGTAATTGATGTCGAAATATTTCGTCAGTAAATTAATATGCTAAATATGTAAACAGCGCTCAGAAGCAATTTAGTAGCGCCCAGCGCAATCCTGCTGAACCTTAATTAATTGCCCTCGCAGAGTTGAGATGCCAGCCTAAATCGAGAAATAAACTGAGCGCCAAACAAACAAAAGGACCTGTGTGCCAGCAGTGTCGCTGTTGTCGGTGAGCAATACTCGAGGTCTAAAATTCGATATTAGTGAACAATTTGGAGAAATGGAAATGCGATTTATTTTTGTCAAACTAGTTCGCTGATGGAAATGCGCGGGTCAACTACGCCCATTTACAAGACACCGACTTTTTTTGTTTCGTTTATTTTTTGTTCTTCGCGTCTCTTCGTCGGCCCCGCCGCGGTGGCTCAGTGGTTACGGCGATCGGCTGCTGACCCGAAAGACGCGGGTTCGATGCCGGCCGCGGCGGCCGAATTTTGATGGAGGCGACCTTCTAGAGGCCCGTGTACCGTGCGATGTCAGCGCATGCTAAAGAACCCCAGGTGGTCGTAATTGCCGGAGTTCTTCACTACGGCGTCCATCATAGTCTGAATGTTCTTCTCGGCAACCTCGCGAGACCGATGATTAGTCTATCTGGCGCCTGCTACGTTGGGCAGTTTGCTCAAAGTCCGGTGGGTGGATCGTGATGACGACACTAGGCGACTCAAGCTAAATGGCCCACCTATTCTTTGTTTATGAGGATTCCACACGGGAGACGCGTATTCAATTACGGGACGAATTAAATGTTTGTACAATAATAGCTTAGTTTCTTTTGGTGCATTGGTTAACTTTCTCCTCAAACCCTTACAAAAAAGTTTTCGACAGTCTATAGAATGTCTATAAACTTCTGTCTATAAAATCTATAGATTGTCTATGGACAAATCCTAAAGACAGTCTATAGGCAATAGAAATGCCATAGATAGTCTATAGACAATCTATAGATTTATGGCCATACACTTTTAGTAGACTTTTGTCTATAGACAGTCTATAGACTATGAATAGACAAAAAGCAATATCTATAGGAAGTCAATAGAGTCAATCAGAAGTCTGTAGACTGTCTATAGACCATTTTTATAAGGAAATACCCAAGTGTATTTAGTGCTTTTGTACAAATGAAATTAATATGTTTCGCCCAGGACATGTTAGTGGTGGTTCAAAGTTTTGGTGAGTTCAAAGGGACTGGTATATTATAAATTATCATCATCTAGTCGCCGCGGTGGCTCAGTGGTTATGGTGCTCGGCTGCTGACCCGAAAGTCGCGGGTTCGATCCCGGCCGCGGCGTTTGAATTTCTTTGGAGGAGAAATTCTAGAGGCCCGTGTACTATGCGATGTCAGTGCAAGCTAAAGAACCCCAGGTGGTCGAAATTTCCGGAGCCTTCCACTACGGCGTCTCTCATAGCCTTAGTCGCTTTGGGACGTTAAACCCCCATAAACCAACCAACCATAAATTATCAACTGGCGTCCGTTATTTGGCGAATTGTTGGCGAATTGTGATAAAAAGAAATCGCGTGTTTTCGATTCCCCGAATGGTTCAATAATTTTGAATTTCGGATAATGGGCCCTGCAAGCACAGCGATAGGAGGGATACGCCTAGCACGCAGTCCTTTTCGTTTCACTTGCATTTAGTTTTCTTTACTTATATTGACTTCTCAGCACTCCGAGGACAATTCATTATGGCGCAGGAGAACTGCGCTAGGCGTCAATAAATTCTTTCTCAGTTCAACGAACACCGCTACTCGAGAGGGGGAATGTCCATTTAAGTTCATTTACCTCAATTCTGATAGCTGATTTTTCTTTACAGCATGAACCGTTTCGCTGAAAAAATGAGCAAAATATGTCGAAAGACCTCGTGGAGCCTGTGTATAAGCAATCGCTTTAAAAAAAAACATTAATAATTTGGTCACGCCCACTCCTCCAGCCACTCACAGTCTATAAACGCTTAATCATTCTCGGGGAACAATTGTCTGAAAAATAAAACGCCAGTATTTAATTGCCCTGCTCAAAAAAGTTGTATGATGCAATAAAGTCATACAGTTTATTAACAACTATCACAGACTTATCATACAAATCATAGAAAATTATCATACAAATGTCATACATTTCTCTAAAATCATACACTCATCATAGAGATGTCATGAAATATCATACAAATTGTATGATATATCATTCAGATTATATGGTATTCTATGATGAATGCTCTATGAGGTTATTGCATCACAGAACGTTTTTCAGCAGGATGTTCAAAACGTTAGTCAAGTTGAATTTTATCTGGTGACGCCACGAGTAGACACACAGCTGGCACTCAGTCCTTTTCATTCCTTTTGTATTCAATGTAAAATTTATTGCTCGCTGCCATTTCGATAATAAACTTCATTACGGCGCAGCACACTGCTTTCCCCGTCGCGAAAATTCTTTCCAGTTTGCATGTTTACTCGAGAGGGTGATTGCCAGTTCATTTTCTTCTCTTCGTATTACTCGGAGAAATTTTCATTAAGACCGCAAGTTCTGCTCCATAAGAATGTGCACTTCTTCAGCCGCAGAGAGTCTAGAAACAAAGCTTCATTACTCATCCTCCTGTTGCTGAGCGAGTCATGACGACTAAACAAAACACGTGTTCTAACTTCTCAGAAATACTCACTGATTTTCGGTTTGACATGATGTCTCTTACTAACCAAGAGCAGCAACACAGCTGGAACGCGGTGTCTTTCAGTCTTATTAGGTTCAGTTTAGTTTTGTTCTTTTGCTGGGGCACTGAAAGCGAAATACGTTACGGGAAGCCAGAATTGTGTTTGGTGTCGCTGTAAATTCTTTCTCAGCGCAGTCCACGCTAGTACACGAGTCGCATAATGCGTATTTCCAGCGAAAGCTATAATAACTTTCTTCGAGCCATTCAGCGGAATTAACTTACTGGGCGCAGTGGCAGCCGTGTAAAACGTTGTGTGTATTTAGTACGCTCGCAATAACACGCCCAATCTCGAAAACCGTTGACTGTCTGAGTGTCTGAAGCCATCCAGACCTGCAGAAATAAAATAACTATGGCTGCGACTCCGACATGCGTCGGTTCAGCACCACCGGAGCCGTGAACAAATTCTCTTCGACGGCCACTTCAAGAGAACACCATGCTATCGCCGCCACCAATCAACCCTCGTGTTTAACTGCCACTCTCTCGCACTGTGCATTGCATGCCCTCGTCTTGATCAACTTCCATCCGTGCAAGGAGGATCGAGAAGGCACCGCTATCGCAGTGCCCGGTTAGGATGCGTTAAGCGGCCCAAGTCCCAAAATATTGCATTTGGCAAACCACTAAGGCCCCCAGGACCGATTTCGCCGATCTATGCGTGAAGTCTGAGCTTGAACTGCCGATAAAGGAGAGAGGTCAAAGTGTTTTAGGGCTGCCGGGCATAGCAAATTATTGGTGTGAAGGCGGAGAAGCGGCTCATCCGCCTTCTCGAGGTCTTTACATGGGCTAGGGACGAAGGCAATAACTATCTTGATATCTTTGAAGGTATAGGCCGGATTAAAATCGGGTTCCTGATCGGGTGGGGAGGAGAAAACAGCTCCATGATAGAACGCGCTCAGTTACATCTGCTGCCTGGTTTCCAGCCAACCCCTGATGAACAGGGGCCCATACAGGTAACGCTGTGCGGGGTCCGTATCCTGTATGAAATTAGGTAGATTCGATAGGCTAGAAAAGAAGTCCAGCCTTCTTCGGCGTTCCGACAGGCCAGTACCCGCAGTGACACCTACCACGTGATGTGGGCCTGCCAGCAGAACAGCACTTCCCCCCCCCCCCCCTACACGGGAGGACTGGGAGGCGGCCCTGGTCGGCTGATCGGACGTCCAGGCCCAGCGGGCTTTGGTCGAAAGTGCTCCGCGGATGGCTTCTACTAATGGGGTAGCGGCCTACGGACTCCACCTAGTATGTAAGGAGGCTTTCCTCTAGAGGAAGCCCCTTAACACCTCTCTGTACAATGTATAGAATAAATGCTTTTCTCCACCACAACCACCACCGACAGGCTCCTCGCGAGTTGGTGATTATGTATAACCGCCGCATAGGAAACCATCATTTGGTTTCGAGAAAAGAAAGGCGCATAACTGCCTTATTCTGTAGGTGGATACCAGCGCTACCTGGCAGAGCGAGTAAGGTGTCCACTCATCCAGTGTGCCCGTTATTGACCTGTGTTTTACACAAAACCAGCGAAGGATTTGCGCTGCGAGCAAATCAACCCTGGTCCGAACTAGGCTGTTTGCTTCGTGTAAGCGGGCCCCGAGGTGCGTGAATTGTGCCGGGAACGCGATCGAACCCAAATCAGAAAGGTCGAGTGTGCACGGGATGTTATAGAGGCCAAAATAGGCCTGTGAAATGCCCAACCGCTCAGCCGCAAGTGAAACGTCAAAATAGGCCTGCCACTCTAGGTCTCCCGGCCACTAATAGAAATCAGCTTTCCGAAAAACCCAACTTGTTTTTCTCTAACTTAGGAAAACTGAGCTGCATAGATTTATGTTTTTGTTCTTTTTGTATTTTTACTGACTTTAAATCGGACATATTAGACAACCGATGTAGAAGCAATCGTCTACCTGGACATACCGGTTTAACATCTGCGCTGAAAGCAATCGCAACAAAACCAGGACGTTGGAGGCTGCATTTAGCTGACTGGGAACTGTTTTGAGCGGAAGCTTGCCTAGACAAAGTAGCTTCTGATGATCTGAGTATAGACAAGCTTAATGAATTTTTCGCACAGCAGTATTACCTCTGCGCAGGTTATTGGAGTCGAAAGACACAAACACACTGTTTGGTATGCACCAGAACACATTGACGCAAATAACAAACAAAGGAAGCCTGTGGAATTTTCCTAGATGTTAAGTGCCGCGAATTCCTTAATTTTTAAAAATTCCAGACCGAAAGCCTTGTATATCCGCCAGAGTGCTGCAGAAACTTCCCGCAAAGTTACGTGTCATCCATAGCAGTTGAACCATATCAAATCAAATGTGCGACAAAGTTCGAAAACTAACTGATTGCTACTCCCCATTCACAGTTCCACTTTTTACTACCCCTGGTATACAGAGAAGTGTAGAAAACCCGGCAGAAAGTTTGGGGGAATAGCTTTCTCCAGTTTTCAGTACATCACACTAGAGAGAATCATTTGTCAAATACAAATCCTCAGTTGAGAAACAGGCTACTGACAAGTAGCAGGACAAATCTACCTTAGAGTAACCACAGTTCAGGAAATGCATACAGTACTGTGTTCTGGTTAGGAGACTACACCACGGCCTGATTAAATACATTACGAAATGTTGCCTATCTCTCTCAACAAGAAACTTCAAACAGCCCCAGACAAGTGGATCAGAAAGAGGAGAAGACAAACACGGCGATGAACTTACAACTGATTTATTTGAAGATAGATGTCAATTTATACCTCAGAAATAAGCACACATGCGCGCAGTCATATATCGGTGTTCAGATAAAATCCATAAAATGTCACAATATTCACACGTATTGTACCTGCCTTTCAAGCTACCACCCTTTGTGCATTTCTTTCACTGAGAACACTAAAGAAGTTTTGCTAACGCAACCATTAGATTTTATGATGACATGGAATACTTCGGCGACTTCTCTGGTAGTCTTGTCACTATGAAAACATAACAAATCTGATCTGTGTCTTGAAAGAATGGTACGCATTTAAACACAATGCAATGTTTTGCCAGGTTCGTGTCCTTTTTATCCAATGAATTAGCATGCTCCATAAATGTTTGGTTTGGTTTGGTTTATGGGGTTTAACGTCCCAAAGCGACAGAGGCTATGAGAGACGCCGTAGTGGAGGGCTCCGGAAATTTCGACCACCTGGGGTTATTTCACGTTCACTGACATCGCACAGTACACGGGCCTCTAGAATTTCTTCTCCAAAGAAATTCTAGCCGCCGCGGCCGGGATCGAACCCGCGTCTTTTGGGTCAGCAGCCGAGCACCATAACCTCTGAGCCACCGCGGCGGCTCCATAAATGTAATAATGATGCAACGCCCTGTCTGGCCAATATAAGCAAGACCAAATGATAACAGAATTTTGTACAAAATGCTCTTTTGGCAATTAATGAACTTATTCACTTGATTCACCTGGCAGGTGAACCATGTGCAGTGAACATTTTCTTTGGGCTGTCACAAACATTTCA
Source organism: Amblyomma mixtum (assembly GCF_055824585.1). Lineage (NCBI taxonomy): Eukaryota > Metazoa > Arthropoda > Arachnida > Ixodida > Ixodidae > Amblyomma > Amblyomma mixtum. The sequence goes on from NC_143012.1 coordinate 89,946,848, forward strand.
GTGCTCTTAGAATCGTGCTTGAACCAGCGATAGAGGCGTCAACAAGCGATAGCGGCACTTTTACGATTTTTCAGAAAAATTCACGAATAGAGAAAAACACCCGAAAACTAGGAGACAACCATAACCATTTCATGTTCAATATTCGGCAATCCACCAACTTTTCGAACTTATTGTAGGCCCGTAGCCCTCCCCGGCTGTTTTGCGAAAAATTTTGAAAGTCCCTGGAATATTAGTTAAACATTTCTGCTAGATGATAATGAGCTTCTCGATGTTCATTAATGCGGTTTTGAAAATGCATGCTCCACAACCGGTCACGTAGTTCATCTTGAAAATACTGTTTGAGAAGCTTTCGTAAGCGACCGCTGTCTCCTGCGTTTTTTTTTATTATTTACAGTAGGAAGGTACACAAGCTTGAGGTTCGTGACTCTTCAGTACCTGTCTGAGATTAGCATCTGCGGCAGGGTGTTGAACTGCCTAGAAGATTTCTTTTCTAACCGTTAGTTCAATGCACTCCTACGAGGAACTATTTCGAGGAATTTCATATAGAAAATGGAGTACCTCAAGGATGTATTTTCAACACGACTCTTTTTTGTTAGAAAAATGAACTCTATGATCAAAATATGCCTAAGATACATTACGTATTAAGTCTATGTTGATGACCTTCAGGCAGCTTGCACGTCCCTCAGCATAATGTCGGGGATCACAGGGTCGCAGCGGCGGGCTGAGAAAAGAGGATAAGCGAGCAGGCATGGGGAACTGAACTGCCCATTCGGTGCTTGCACACAGAGCATGCATCATTTATGTGTATTTTCCTTCACTTCACAGCCAGCACCGAGGTTCCGGCTTTGAGCGCTGGTCTCGCCGCCTTTTTGGTGCCACGTAGGTGGCGCTACAGGGCCCTCTGCTCAGACTAAACGGGAAAATGCACACGCCGAACAAGCAAAGAAGGGCCTGCCTTGGCTGCAGAGAGATAGGCGGATACACCGGTGACATCTGTGGGAAGCTAATTGGCAGCCGTATCTAGATACGCCATTTTGAGGCGCTCCAACGTGACAACTTCTTCCCCACTATTAAGGAGTATGACCGCTGACTTGGTCACCCTGAGTACACGATACGGCCATCATAGGCATGTGTAAAAGTCGGCTTTACAACGTTTCGCCTCAAAGCAACATGCCTTGAATATAAAATGTCAAGATGAACAAAAATCCACTGGCCAGACGATCAAGGCGGAACTAGGCGGTGGTTGTGTACCCAGTCCAGAGGCGTTAGAGCTGTGCTGGGGCGGGGAACGGAGACGCAGTAAGAAACAACTCACCGGGAAGCTGCAGCGGAGCGACGAATACGAGTTCGGCCGTGGAAGAGCCAAGGTCTCTGAGCAGGACGGTTTGTAGAGCGAGAAGCACCATAGGTAAAAGGTCAACCCAGTTCTCTATATCAAACGTGCTGTGAGGGCAGCTTTCAGCTAGCGATGGAGCCGCTTCGTCATTCCGCTGGCGAAGGGATAGCATGCGATGGTACTGCAGTGCTTTGGTCGAAGGCTGAGGGTGCTAAATACGGCACACTGAAATTGCCTGTCGCGGTCCTTTATGACTGTGCCAGGGCAGCCGAAGTGCGAGAACATGGTGATACGAGAGCCTGTGCAGCTATTTCCGCAGGGACGTCCGTAATGGGCACAGCTTCCGGCTAACAGGTGAAGTGGTGAACCATGCTGAAGATGTGCCGGGAGTCGAGGGACGAAAGAAGTGGTCCTACCAGATCGTGATGCACGTCGTCAAAGCGACAGCTACGTGGCAGAAAAGGCTTTGCGGGAGTGTTCGTATGGCAGGTCACTTTGGCGGACTGGCAGGCGAGGCACGAGCAGATTCATTGGCTAACAGTGATATTAACCCTCGGCCAGACGCACCGCTGCGTCACCAGGCGCTGAATTGATCGGACGATGGAATGGCAGATATCGTCCAGGGTGTGGAGAATAGGACTACGAAAGACACCAGGAATGACGGGTCTTATAAGAGTTGGTATTTCGTATCAGAGGGGTCCGGACACATAGAAGTGAAGCAAGGGCTGCAGACGGAGGGGAAGGGGATGGGCTAGACGCGCATGCAGCTCAGTGTCTTCAATCTGCGCGCGAGCTGCACCCTCCCAGTATACGCCACGTGGAGAAATGCCGATGGTGGCGATTCGAGAAAGGATGTCAGTAGGGTTAATATTGGAGATTTGACGAGGCGGTAATCAGTGCTGAGCTCAGAGATACAGGCCATACGACTAGAGCCTCGTGCGGCATGCTTCAATGTGGTCGTACGGAGTACATAAGCCAAGGGCTTTCGAGCTTAAAGTCTTAAACACTCTAGTAATTCTCAGCAACACAAAAACTAGCGAATGCCACTCAGAGTCGAAATTATGCGTCAGAACCGCACCAATGGCGACGCAGGAAGCATCCACAATGACGCGAGTAGGCACATGAGTTCTCGGATGGATTAGTAGGACAGCATCCGCGACGGCTTGTTTAGCCGCCGTAGATGCACACAGATGCACACAATAAAACCTTCCTGGGTTCCAAGGCGCGTTGGAACGAGCGGTAATGATAAAGCTGACGTAAGTGTTGCACAAGCTCGACAAATAGATATAAAGCGAAGAATCTTTACAACGATGCAATCACGTTATTACACTGTCAGGTAAGAGCTAAAAGGCAGCCCAAATAAAGCGTTGAAGTAAATAACTTGCCTCCCAGTTTGCTTCTCTGTGGATTTTTCGTGGATTTTTCTCTTAGGGTCAGTTAAGCCGACGACAAGGCTGGATATTCAACGACGCGATCTCCTTACCGCTGTCGCTTTAAAAGCAACGAACAAAAAAAGAGAAAAGTCAACGTAACCACGTTTTGACAAAAAAAAAACGCCGTGGAACGTGGGGCCACCGTAGGGCCACAACCCATGGTTGGCAGGTAGTAAATCGGAGAGAAGGTAATCCCATAGGTGCGTTTAAGGAACATGAGAGACAGGGCAAGGGCGAAAGGGCAGAGAGAGAGGGCGAGGCAGAGCACTGATGCCCAGATCAGGCTTTCTTTCACGGCTGGCGATGTCGATTACGGGGCCAAATGGAGAACTAAAGGGTTAAACCAAAGCGGTAAGAGCTTCTTTCGCTTAATAATGCGAATGCATTCGAGTGTCCAGACCAAAACCAGAGCGTATCCTGTACATAGTTTACTGAGTGCCAACCAAGTTCACGTGGCCTTGTGACGACATCACAACCTTTCCGAATGGGCCACCCTGATTGGCCTGAAACGTCACAGGACCTCAGGATACTATTATAACCTCCCCAGAGTGCCAAGTGGCAATCTTGACATCAGATTGGAAGTAACGTGTCATCGTGTTCAGTTTGAAACCACTGAGCGCTTGAAATAAACTAAAAAACACGCTTTCTCTTAGTCACAATGGCTCGGCGAGAAGATTAGGCTTACTGTACAACCGTTGGTGCTTAAAGTCTGTGGGTGGAGAAATGGGCATGAGAACAGTACGAATGCGATTTAAATGCGCCTGTTCATAAACAAATCTTGCCAACTCAATGGACATTTCTCGCACATTTTTATGAAGAACTCGACATTGAAAGTCAAAATTGTTTCAGTAAAATCAGATAAACAAAATTAAATAAGCATTTGCCATCTCGTATAAATGCGTATAGTGCGCTCAGAAAGATGATACAGCCGCTCTCAACGCGGCTCTGATGAACCGTACATCTTTGACCTTTTAATGTCGAGAACATTGTCTAGAATGAAAAATAAACGCAGCCCAAAACGACCGAAAGGCGATGCGTGCCAACTGTGCTCCGGCTGCTGGTTAGCAAGTGTTATTCTGTCCAATTCGAACTGATTGAGCATTTCGAAGATGTAAAAAACATGAGCTAGGTTTTGTCCCTGTAGCGTGCTGACAAATGTCAGGATCAGTGATGAAGTGTTATTTCTACACTGCTTCTGAGAAAAAACATAAATGTGATACCAATCTGAATGTTCACGCAGATATCTCACAAAGTATTTCTAACTTTTTTGACGAAGTTATTGAGAGGGACTTGACCTTGCAATGGAAAACCGCCTGTATACACAGGCAAAAGCAAAAAAAAATTGACATTTGCCCCATCGACAAAAGAAGTGCACTCCGCTGAGAAAGAGTTTTCAGCGACGCTCAAAGCAGCTGTGCTAGCGGTGATATTTTTTTCTTTCAATGTCGAGAAGTATGCTTAAAATAGAATAAACGCAAAAGGAATGAGTTGCGCTGCGTTTGAGCTGTATTCCCGCTCTCAGTGACACGCTGTTAAATTCGAAAGCGCTGAGAATTCGGAGGAATTGAATGCACATGTTTTGTTTTTCTGGCAGAAGTTCGGTTAGAATGATTGAGCCTCTCTGCACGGTTCGTGGCTGAAGAAGGGGCCGTGAAAAAACTGTTTTCGTGTTCAGAGAGGGCCCTGTTACACAAATCTCACGAAGTCTTTCGACAATGAGTGCATATTGAGATCAAGAAAATGTAATTGATGTCGTAACGAAAAACTTCCACGCGGGAGTAACAGGGAACCAAGAGGCGGACAGGATAGCTCGAGGGTACACTTATTACCGAGCATCCAAAGTAGGCGACCTCGAGGGGAACGAACCTGTACCCCAAGATTATTCGGCGATACTAAGCTATTACAAGGGCTGCAGAAAGCGGTATCCACCGCCACACAACTGCCTTAGCAGAGAGGACTCAGTCGCGTGGAGGCAGCTACAAACGGGCTCGTACCCGAACCTACACGTACTCGACAAAATGTATCCCACACAATACAATGACAAATGCCCCTGGTGCCAAGAACCACCCACGCTGTACCACATAACGTCGGCATGACAGAGGATAAGCGTGGTACCTGTTATTACAAACCCGAGTGCGGAGAAGTGGGAGTGAGTGCTCTCTAGCGATTGCCGGGTCGACCAAGAAGGTCTGATTCGGCGAGCACAACTGGCAGCAGCATCCAGCGGAGCCCTGGACTAAGGGCAGCCGATCTTTGCGCAAGAATATGGACGAAGCCATCTGAAAACCGCTGAATACAAGCGAATCTAGAGCGTAATAATGTTTTTCACTCACTCACTCACTCACTGAGTAAGCTGAGGAAAATAAAATATATAATCGTCCGCCGTATAGAGTAAATATGCTAAATATGTAAACAGCGCTGAAGAACAATTTAGTGGCGCTTAGCGCCGTTCTACTGAGCCTACATGAATTGCACTCGCATAGTTGAGAAGCCAGCCAGTAAAGAGAATTAATCTGTTCGCCAAAGAAACAAAACGGGCTGGGTGCCAGCTGTTTCGCTGCTGCCGGCGCGCAAGACTCGCGGTCTAAAATTAGATATTAGTCAACAATTTGCAGAAATGTAAATGCGATTTATTTTTCTCACAGTAGTTCGCCGATGTAAATGTGCGGGCGGTCACCACAAACTGTTTTTTTTTTCTTTTATTTTTCGTTCTTTGCGGCTCTTCGCCATCTTTCTGGTCATCTTTCTTTAAGGCCATAACATCGGTCATTCTCTACATTCATAGGTTCCAGGGAGTCTTCATGCCACTCCTTGCGCAGAGTTGGATAGTTTAAGGAATGCACCACTGCCCTGCTATGGAAGCTGCTGCAATTGGCGGGGCTTGTGAGACACACATTGATCTTCCCGGCAACCTCGCGCGATCGATGATTAGTTTATCGGCCGCCTCCTACGTTGGGCAGTTTGCTCACAGTCCGGTGCGTGGGTTCTGAGGACGACACTAGGTAAGTCAAGCAAAATGGCCCACCTGGAAGTTGCTTCTTGTTCGTGGATTCATCCTCTTCTGTGCTTCGCTTTGTTTACTCTTCGCGCCACTTCCTCCGCGACATGTCCGCTCTAATGGTCACGCATTAAAATATTTTAAAGACGAAGACGCACATTAGCGTGAAAGAAAATAAACATTCACGCATGTGCCATTCAACCTTAGGACATCATCATCGTTATCACTTCAGTGGCATCTTTTGCAGCGGGTGTCTGCACTCGTCACGGCAGACCTCGGTGTGTTTTCGCCGCTGCTCCCGTCGCCCCGATTCTGTCCAGTATACCCAGCCTCGTCTTATTTTTGGTGGACGTGGACGGCAACAGCCTTGTAACTCCTCAGCCGTACTCTCCAGGCACCTGCGATGCCAGATACCGTTCAGCGTCAAGCAGCGTAGGTGGGCCCCGCTGGTACCTGTGCCGGCTGCGTTCTGCAACAGGACCCGACCATCATCAACAGGACCGGTGAGCATGATCTGGAAGATTGGCTTACTTCTTACAGACGGATCAGTCTCCAACAAATGGAAGGATGAGACAAAACTCAATAACGTTATTTTTGAAGCGAATGCTACACTACGCGATCTCGTGCTTCGATCGCCGGGTGCCTAGTTTTCACCTTCAGCTCAGTTAGAGGTGAAACCCTTAAAAGAGGAAAAGAAATTGAATCACTATCTATGATTGGCAGTCGAACCCGCGCCTTGGCGAACAGATCTTCTTGAAGGGCCGTTCAGGGAGACCACTGGGCTATCGCCGCAACCAACACGCCTCGTGATGATAATGATGATGTCCTCAGGCTTAATGGCACATACCCACGGAGGGGATTGGCCAGGGTGCATAGCGGATACAAACGCACTCATGTACAGGGAATAGAGTATGTTGATAATTTTGGGAGTCAGAGCTAGAATTTGTACAAAACAAAAAATACGCGGGGAAGGAAAAGTTGTGAATTCACATTCTAGCAGAAGAATCCACCAGATGAAATTATATAATCGTGAATATAATCGCACACTGGTTTCAGGGCATACCCCTTGGCGCTTGCCCCGAAGGATAAGAGAATCGGAATAGATAGAGGAAGCCCGAGCCGAGCGAGGGGGATCTCCAAGCAAATTCTACGAAGAGCAGCGAGCCGACGGCAGGAGTCGTGTTAAACTGCACCACACCCTCGCGCTGTGCATTGGAGAGCGTCGTCTTCATCAACTTCCATCTGCTCCGTCCCGCGGCACTGCCTTCTCACAGTCGTCTTCTACGTTGCACGAATCCGTGATTTCACTTCGATTCGAGTGTAGTAAACATTCTCTCTAGTTTTATCTCAAAGGCGTGCCTAACCTCTGCTACCTGAACGACGAGGTGAACATCCGACATAGCCTGCTTTCAAGACTAACTTCTGAGAAGTTTTTGGTCGTCCGGCTGTCTGAGAACACTGCGCCGGATAACCGTTGCGAGTATAGTCGCAGCAGGTCCGCACAAGCTTCACAAGCTACGTCGAAGATGTCCTCCACTTATGCAAGCGTGTAAGCCTCGACACGTGCTAGGCTGACAAGATCAAACACTTCTGAAAAGGTATCGACAACGACGCCTTTCATATTAACCCGCACGAGTTGCGCATCATTGCTTAAATTTCCATTCACTGCCAGAGCTTCGAGGAGCTACGCAAGCAGAAGATCCGCACTCCTTAACCGCCCAGGCAGGTTTAGTCGCTTACTGGGCTGACATTTGCAGCTGACACCTTGCTCGTGGAGCAAGTCAGAAACCTTTGTCATAAAGTGACGCGTCATCTCGCCGTTCTGCCGAGCCCTCAGCAGTTTATTTAGCTAAGGCTCCCCGACATCAATGCAAGAACAGATTGCTAAGGCTCTTCGACCCCCCATGCACCACGACCTGTCTCCGCTCCGTTGACAAACGTCGATGCCGTCTCCATACCTTGGGTGCCTACCCGTCCTTCTGCTCTAGTACCTGCTGGAGCGCCCACATATTATCTTTGCCCGGCTCCACTAGTCAGCAATTCCTTGGACACCACCGAGAAAAGACCTGTTTTCCGCACTTTCGGGCTGTCTGGTCTTGTGGCACGGCATAGTCATCTTCAAGACTCAGCACCATCTCCTCAAACGAGCCTGTACTGCTCGCCTAATGAGCTGACACGAAGCCTACAATATTTCGACAATATCTTGGCAGTATAAATGTGCTCTGACAAGAAATAAGGCAGCGCGATAATGTGATGACCACTCGTTAAAAAATTTATCATATAATAAACGAATGCTTTCAATAAATATTCACGTAAGTTAATACTATGATAGAGGCTTCGCCCTCTTCGTTTCAAGTGTCAGACTTGTTGAAGGAAGATATTCTGGGAACCCAAATAACATAATAAATTATTTTCTTCCCTGTTTTCTCGAGGATGTTCCGCATATCTTAAAATTAAAATTAAAATTGAAAGTTTATTTCTGAAATTGAAATGAACTGAAACAGATTTTTATTTATCAAAATGCACGGCAACTATGACTGAGGACTGGTGTGAGGGTATTGCGTCGCAGCAGTCCGCAAGACTGTGATCGCCTACTAGTGCAAAAGTTTCTTCCATTTCGCATACATCTGCACGCTTTAGAACACTAAAGGCCATCATTGTTCCTTCATAATGAATTTTCTTGAATGTACCAAATTCCTAGCGTCAATTCAGCATGGATTTCAAAGGTTTCTGTGGACAAGTTATTTTTGAAAAGTGGTCAAGAAATCAATCTAACACTTGCTCCTTCCGGGCTGACTGATGTTTTCTTTCTTCCCACTTTCAAAGAGTTTAATCACCTCCCTCAGAAACAACTTTTTATGAAACTTTCAATTTTCCCATTTCGGCCTTCATAATTAAGCGAAAGCGGTATATGACTTATCGCCAACGAAACCCCATGGCGTCGATGTTGTTGCCCAGCAGCGGTGGTCCGAAAATCGCAATGACGGCACCATGATTACGAATGACGTCAGCGGTTTACCATAATATAGAGAGGCACCCAGCAGTCAGGCCACGTCATCAGAAAACAAAAATTAAATTAATTCCTTAAGTCCGGGGAATTTAACCAAGGGCATTCAGTCTGCGCGAGGTGGTGATGGTGGTGTGACACTTTTATTAAAACAGCCTTTATGTTAGGCGTTCAATAGGTCCTGGGCAAAGGTAACGAGGGCGCGTTGCAGTTTTAGATCCAGGGAGGCGAGTGTGATGGGCCACGGTGAGGGTGGGGGGAAAGGATAGGCGGGGGACTGGAAGGCTGCGTGGCACTGTGTAAGGCAGTGTTCTATGTCTGCCTATGTGTGTGGACAGTTTGGGCACTGACGTGTGGAAGTGTACCGTACAGATAAAGTTTGGCTGGTGTATGTAGGAGATTAAACTGTATTGGACGAAGAATGCGAGCTTAACAGATCGATAAGGATGGGTGTGGTGGTAGTAAATGAATTAAATTTTTTGCTGCGTCTAGTATTCGTCGACAGTGTGTGTGTAAGCCCTGACCGCCTGCTCTGTCGGTGCGCTCGTCCATGGGATCTCCAGCGCCGGTGTATAGTATCGCAGACAAGCTGGTGAGCCAGCTCATTGCCGGGAATGCCCATGTGACCAGGGATCCACCGAAGGGTCACCGTTCGTGGGCCGAATGCTATGAGGGCGGCATCTAAGGCCGATCGGGTAGGGAAAGGGAGAGCTCTTTCGTGGAAGGCACGCAGAGCTGTCTACGAGTCTGTATAGACAAAGTATGCGGGTGCTGGGGGTAGGCTGGCAAAGAGTATGATGGCATCGGCGATCCCGTGTATTTCTAGGGCGAGAGTGGAGGGTGGGGAGGTGTATGGACCGGTTGTGTGAGTGCTGGTTGTAGAAAGGCAAGGGTGGAGGAAGAAGGCTGCTGTGGGGCCCCGAGGTTTCCGTGAGACAAGTGTCTGTGTAGGCCACCGCCGCAGAGTCCAAGGGTGGCTTGCGGTTGTATGCGTATGCTTGGCGGCGGCCTTCGTGTGTGTGGGCGGACAAGTTGTGTGGAATGGGTGCGAGGCGGCGGTTAGTAGACCGGAGACTGCGGTGAGTCTGGGAAAGAGATTGGTGCGTAGGGAGTCTGGGATAGTATCCACCGCCCAGCTGGTGAGCTGAACAGGCGGATGATTTGTCTGTACTGGTGCACATTAAGGAAGGCTTGAAGGGGATGGAAAAGGCCTGTTGTGTACAGGGTGTCTGTAGAAGCCTGAGAGGGGTCTAAATTTTGCTTTCTATGGTGTATTGAAGGCCCGGATTTGTTTGTCTTGTTGTGTACTTGTAAGGACAGTAAGGTATGAAGTACAGGAATTTGTTCAGGGCCAGCGCTTGAGCAAGGCGGCTGGCTTGTGTCTAGGAGAGGCCGGCATGTTTTAAAACTACGCCGCCGAGTGAATGTGTGATTGAGTGGCATGTGCGTATGGACTAATTGATGGCCGAGGTGAAAGTGTTGGAGGTGAGTGACACACCCAGGATGAGAAAAGGGTCTACGCGAGGGATGCGCTCTCCGGCGAGGGTGAGGGAGATGGAGGGGTTCATCGTCCGTTGATATTTACTGCGTGTTATGAGTAGAAGTTCAGATTCCTCCGGAGCGGGTTGCAGGCCCGCTTGGGAGAGGTGTGAGGGAGTGTGGTTTGGACCTCTCCCGGTGAGGCAGTGGTGACCCATAAGGTTAGATCGTCTGCATAGAAGAGGAAATGAAGGTCGGGAATATCGGCTAGGGCCCGGACGAGCGGTAGAATGCCTAGGTTAAAGAGAATGGGAGAGAGAACGGCACCTTGTGGAGTGCCACGAGTGAGTGGGATGGCGTGAGAGTCTGTGGAGATAGCGTATAAGGGTGGAGTGGTGGGACAGGAAAGCTCTTATGTAATGGTGCACGCTGTGTCCGTACTGCGTGTCAGCTAGTATAGTGAGGATGTGGTCGTGTGATTATGTAGTCGAAAGCCTTGCGTATGTCAACTGTTACTAAGGCTTCGGCCTGCGCAGCGTCTGGAGCATTTGAGTGAAAGAAGGTGTGTTGAAGAAGAAGGAAAAGGTCTTGGGCGGATAGTGCTAGGCGAAAGCCAATGAGGGGGGAGGGGGTGATAGTCGATGGCCAGAAGATGGGAAAGTAAGGTGGGCAAACACCAAGTCCTCCATGAGCTTGCCCGCGCAGGAGATGACGGAAATTGGACGGAGGTTATTGATGATGGAGGGTTTTTTAGGTTTCGGTATGGATGAGACCAGGGACGATGTCCAGTCCACTGGCAGGGTGCCAAAGGTCCAGGCGTCGTTGATGACAGTAAGAAGAAAAGTGTGGGCTTCAGGGGGGAGGTTCTTGAGAGTAGTGTATGTGATGTTGTCTGCACCGGGGGCAGAGCGAGTGTTACAACGTGCGAGTGCTGTGTCAGGTTCTGTGTGTGTGAAGGGGAGTCTGCGAGAGGAGTACGCAAACTATAGGCCAGAAAACTACTTTCTTTCCTCGCGAATTAGTGTAAATCAAGTATACGCGTCTTTTCACGACAGCATGCTAAGGCGTAGGTGTCATTAAAAAGGAATTATTGTTTAATGAACCTCACCCCCAACTCACTTTGAAACTATGATTTCACATTCAAAGCACGGAAGTAGTAGCGCATTATGGATAGCAGAAGAGCTTTCAAGCCACACTTCGTTCGCGGATGTTAAGTGACATGCGTCTAGGGTGTTACCGAGTTTCTACGGGGTACCTCGAGGACGCGTACTAGGACAGATTCTTTGCCTAGTCTGTCAATGTTACAACCAGTACCGTAAGATTATTCGCTGATGATCGCCCTGTTTCTGAAGAGGTCACGTGCCGGGCTGATGCACTGTTAAACAGTAGTTTAGCCAGACTTAATAAAGTTTGCATCACCTCGTCTATGACCCTAAATACTGAAAAAACTGCTCGAATAAAAAGCAAACTGTTCCTTGTTCTACTCAATATTGCACCTGTTATACACAAATAAATGAATTCTAAGAATAAATATACTTAGCCACACGCTTTCGTAGTCCAGGCACACTGCAAACGTTTGCGCACCTGCCATGCCCGTCCATGGCAGGGAGGCCACGACAACGCTTGACGCCATGCTGCCCAATGTTACCGAAGGCCCGCCATGCTGCCCAATGTTACCGAACGTCGACGTCGCCGCATACGTTCAACGCGCAGAAGAAACCCGACGACTTGCCAGATTAAGGATCAAACACCAGCAGCGGACCGACGCCAGACGCTACAACCTACGATGACACAACGCGGAATACAAGCCAGTAGACCGAGTCTGGGTTTGGACGCCCTTTCACCGCCGCGGATGGAGTGAAAAGCTTTTGCGCCGTTACCTCCGTCCGTACACGGCTCTCCGTAGGCTAGGTTAAGTGGACTATGAAGTCGTAACTGACGAAATGAGTGCATCCCAGCGGCGCCTTGTACGACCCGAAGTTGTCCATGTCGCCCGTCTAAAGCCACATTATGCGCGCTAAAGGACGCCGTGTTTCCACACCCAACGCATATTTTTCCACAATCCGTTTTTAATTGTTTGTAGCCGCATTATGTTTAAAAGCATCGGGTCGATCCTTCTCTGAGATAGGAGTAATACCGTGAATGTTTGTAGTGTTTGTTTGTTCATTCTCAAAAGCTGGCGGCAAGACGCTTTATCGCTCTGCTTGTGATGCAAGACGCGCCTAGATTTAACTCGATTAATCGCATCCAGGCGGAGCCGATTTAATGTTGTTCCAGGATGTTGTTGTAACTTTCTGAGCTTTATATCGAAAGTTCGCTATCAGCTTTAAAAATGGCATCGCCGAGAGCAGCCGGCATTCTGTTCGACGACCGACAAGCACGCTTGTTCTTAAGCCGCCGCCGAAGGATTCAGTTTTTTGCGGGCGCAAGTCAGCCCAAATAAAGACTTTCGTTCTGAAGACAATCTCGCTGTTTTCCTGTTCGCTGAAATGCTTTCTCGAAGGGGAGAAAGCTGTTCATTCGGTGCAGAAACCTCAACACCAGTGTTGACAAAAGCCGTGAGAGAAACTTCCCTGACGGAAACTTCAGCGAGATTAGTAGATGATAAAAGAGGCCTTTGAGTGTTCGAGTGGGGTGCAGTTCACTCAAGGTCTATGACATAGTTTTCCTATTGAGTAGCGTTCGGGCAACGACGCAAAGGATAGATGAAACGGCGCTACGGGAAGGTGAATGGCGGCTAGAAATGGTCCTACGGTAAGGGCAAAGGGAGGATTTGGGGTAGGCTCAAGGCGTGGAGTACAGACTCGTTTGAGGCCAGTGGCCGGAAGCTTAAGCAGATAGGGCTGGATCATGAAGATGACAAGACAATACCGTGCCATAAGGCCTTGCATTCCGCGAGAGCAGGAAGCAGGTCCTTTTTCGGTGGTGCGCCACGAATTGCTCCCTCCTGGAGCCGGTCAAAGATAGTGTGTCTGCGCTCGAGCAGGCACAGGAGTCGAACGACAGGTAGGCGCCTGAGGTCTGGCAAAGACATCGGCGTAGGTCAGCGGAGCGGCGACACGTGGCGGCGAACGGGTGGGCGAAAGAGCGTCAAACATCTGTTCTTGTTAAGGCGGAAACTTGGGCTAGTTGGAAAGCGTTTGGATTCATATTTGCTGGCGCTTAGTTAACACACGGGACAAGAACACAAATACAGCGTCTGTCCTGTATATTTGTGTTCTTGTCCCGTGTGTTAACTAAGCGCTAGCAAATATGAATCTGTTCTTTATTTGCCTCTTGGAGAGCCTTAGCCGAAATATACTTTTGAGGACTCGGCAAAACGGAGAGATAACGCACCACTTCAGAAAAAAGATTTAACTGCGCGAAAGATTTAACTGCGCGATTTTCTGAAAAAAATCTTTTTTCAGAAATGAACCAACTAGCCCGGCAAATCCTTTTGCACCACTTCGCAAAAAAGTCTCTGATCACCGGCACAAGCAAGGTGTCAGCTGCAGGCGTCAGCCAAGCAAATGACTAAGCCTGCTTGGGCGTCTGACGAGTGAGGGAGGGTCTTCTGTTTGCTCAACACCTCGAACCTCGCATGCGCAAGTTTTTTTTTAAGATACGATAAGATAAGAATTTATTGGCCACATATTGGTTACATAAATTCAGTATACAGGCGAGGGTCCCAAAGTCAAGCCACTGTCACGGGACCCCCGGTAGAATAATGCTAACTTGAATAAAAAACAAGCAGCATCACAGACAGGTACAATTAGCAGTAATAACAATGGTAATTTAAATAAGGAATATTTCTATAATTGAAATGAAATAGAAGATTAGCAGGCCGAAAACAAAAAGACAAGCAAAATAAAAATAACAAACCACTATAAATACCATTGTACAAAATACAGAGTTGTGAAAAAACATATAAAGAAACAATTTAGAATACAAGGATAAAGTAGTCAAGCCACAAAAAAAAACAAATTTAATTTTCTATCAAATAATTAACGACAATTTTCTAAAGTGAATAGAAGCAGTTTACTCCACTTATTGCTGCGAAAGAAAACTTTCTAAATTCGATTTAAACATAGACAAAGACATAGACGATTTTATACTTTCCTGGGTATTAAACTCGATTCTCAACTGAAATTTCATCTTCATTTGGACCATGTGAAGAAAAAAACTGCATTTGGAATTCGTACATTAATAAAGGCTCGCCATTTGTTTCCACCATCAGCACTCATCACTTTACTTGTCTTTTATTCACGCACACATTAATTACGGCATTGTAGTAAATGGGAGCACTTACAACTGTCATTTGCACTCGACCCAGCACATTCAAAATCAGGCTATTCGTATCATTACCCGCAGTTCATACCTTGTTACTCCCTTTCCTTTGTCAATATAATATGTTATCCGTTAAAAATTGATTTGATTACAACCTAGACATCATGTTTTTTAGATTAATGCACAAAACACATTCTTTTGAATATATTGACAAATTGTTTTTGAAGAATTGTAACCCTACGAGATTTGCAGCTAGAAAAAATTCGTTGCTACTCCAAGTTTTTACTGATTATGGAAAACGGCATTCTCATTTTGCATGCATTTCCGTCTTGAATAATTTACCCTGGACGCGAAAAGCTGAAAGGCGTCTCCGCCGATACCTTTTCAGAAGTGTTTGACCTTTTGAGCTTTTGACAGGTCTAGGATCATACGCTTGCATAAATCGAAGACGTCTTTGGTGTAGCTTGTAGCGACCTGCTGCGACTATGCTCGCAAGCGTTATTCGGCGGCGAGTTCTCGGACAGCCGGACACCGAAACACTTGTCAGAAGTTCGCCTTCAAGGTAGGTAGTCTTCGGATGTTCACCGCGTAGTTCCGATACCACAGGCTAGCCAGTCCGGTGAGATTAGAAAGACACGTCATTGAGTATTGTCTCATGCTTTCTGCTTGTAGCAGAGGCTACCACGTTCATAAGATGTCAACCAATCTTGCACATCATCCTCGCCGGTCCTGTTGATGATAGCCGGGTCCCGCTGGAGGACGCAGCCGGCACAGATAACAGCCCGGGCCATCTATACGGCTTGAGGCTGAACGGTATCTGGCATCGCAGGTGTCAGGGGAGTATGACTGCGAAGTTTCTGGTCTGTTACCGTCCACGTGCACCAAAAGTAATAGGGGGGCATATTGGAAAAGACCGGGACGATGGGAGCATCGGCGAAAACACTGCGAGGTGAGATGAACGCATGCACCCGCGGCAAAAGATGCGGCTGAAGTGAAAGCTGATTGTTGTTGTTGTCCTCTAATTAATGGCGCGTACCCACTGAGGGGAATGCTGATCGTTGCTGTTGTTGTTGTCCTCTAATTAATGGCGCGTACCCACTGCGGGGGATGGGCAAAGACACAGGCGGCGACTGATGGTCTTTGACGCTAATGTGCGTCTTATCTTTAAAACAATTGTAATGCGTGAGCATTGGAGCGGACATGTCGCGGAGGAAGTGGAGTAAACAGAGTGAAGCACAGAATCGTAACAGGTGCTACATAAATTAATCGCCGGTCGCGAGAGGTTGACGGGAAGAACAACCTGAGTCGCACAAGCCCCACCGATGGCAGCAGCTACCATTGGAGGGCAGTGGTGAATCCTTTAATCTCTCCAACACTGCGCCAGAAGTGGCAGGAAGACTTCCTGGAATCTATGTATGTAGAGAATGACAGATGTATCGGCGTTGAAACAAGACGGCCATAACAATGGCGATGTGACGCCAAAAAACAAAAATAAAAGGAATAAAAAAGAAATCGGTGTGTGGGAAATGAGCGTCGTTGATAACGGTGACCGCCCGGGCATTTCCACCGGCGAACTATAGTGAGAAACATAAGTAGCACACCGCTTGGACACAAGGACCTCATCATCGTTCACTGCTCGATTTCATTAGATCAGCGAACCTTTACTCATTCATTTAGGCATCCTCATTTATCATTACATGCCGTTTTATGCCCTGAGGCAATGAACATCGCATTAAAAAAAAAAAAAAAAAAAACATAAGTAGCTGGCGCCGTTTGTGTTGATGTCAATGAGTAATTACGTCCTTATTAAAAAGTAGCATTTGCCTTTCTCCAAATCGATGAATATTATGTAATTTTAGACCCCGAGTCTTGCTCACCCACAGGAGCGACACAGCTGGCACGTAGCCCCACTTGCTTCTTTGACGCTCAGTTTATGTCTCCTTTCAGGCGGGCTTCTCAACTATGCGAGGGCAATTCATTAAGGCTCAGCAGGACTGCGCTAGGCGCCACTTTCTCGTTTGTTGCTCAGCGCTGCTTACATATTTATCATATTTACTCGAGGGCATGGAAGATAACACAGTTTAAGAGCGTACGTTGTTGGGCTAGTCGGTCAATCATGGTAAATAAAAGTAGCACAAAAAGACATATGGACAAGAAGATAACACAACAAGCGCAGACTCGCGACTAACTTTGCATCAAACAGAAGGGCAAAGATTGCGTAAGTGACCCTTCTATCAAACCTTATCAGAATAAAGACAGGTTTTTGGTTTCCGCATGTGTGTGATGTGACAGTTTGAAGCTATAAATGGAGTGTCGTTTTTCAAATAAAGTTAGTCGCGAGTCTGCGCTTGTTGTGTTATGTTATCTTCTTGCCGTGTCTATTTGTGCGCAGTACCCCGTTTTACTTACCATGATCACATATTTGATTTGCCTCCTTTTACTCAGTGAATTTTTCACAACGACATCAGTTTTTTCTTTGTCACACTATGCAATAACTGTCGAAAGATTCGTTTAGCTTATTGCTGCTTAACGTCCCAAAGCAACTCCGGCTATGAGAGACGCCGTAGTGAAGGGCTCCGGAAATTTCGAACGCCTGGGGTTCGTTAAGTACACTGACATCGCACAATACACGGTCCCCTAGAATTTCGCCTCCATCAAAATTCTACCGCCCCGGCCGGGATCGAACCCGCATCTTTCGGGTCAGCAGACCAATGCCATAGCCACTGAGCCACCAAGGCGGCAACTGTCCAAATACTCCGTGAGATCTGTGTAGCAGTACGCTGTCTAAACACGTAACCAATTTTTTCACGGCCCGTCCTGCACTCACAGACCGTGTACAGACGCTTCATCATTCTCACCGAACTATTGCAATGGTTTACATTTTATGGTTTATAAGGGTTTAACGTCCCAACGCGACTCAGGTCATGAGGGACGCCGTAGTGAAGGGCTCCGGTAATTTCGACCCCATGGGGTTCTTTAGCGTACACTGACATCGCACAATACATGGTCCTCTAGAATTAAGCCTCAGTCGAAACTGGACCACCGCGGCCGGGATCGCAGCCGCGTCTTTCGGGTCAGCAGCCGAGCGTCATAACCACTGAGCCCCCACGGCGGTCGAATGCTTGTGAGAAAAACAAAACACGTGTTTTCAATGCTTTAATTCTGAGCGATTTCAAATTTTAGCCATGATAGGAACACAGCTGACACGCAACGCCACTTATTCCTTTTGAGTTCAGTTTATCTTAGGCAGGCTTCTCGACACGGCGCAGCGCAGCTGCTTTGGAAGTTCCTGAAAATTCTTTCTCAGCGGAGTGTACATCTATAGTCGGACGGCAAATGTCAGTTATTTTTACTTTCCTTTGTTTCACTCAGGCGGTTTTTCCTTGCAATGTCAAGTTCCTCTCAATAATATCGCCAAAAAATTTAGAAATACTTCGTGAGATGTCTGCATCAAGAGGCACATTCGAATCACGTTTATGCTTTTTTTTTTCATGCCCATTATTCCGGCAAGAACCTGTTAAAAAATAAATTTTCTTCACGCACCCTCAGCTTCCCAGCAGGCTATAGCGACAACACCAAACGCATGTTTTCACATCTTCGAAATGCTCAATCATTTCGAATTGGACAGAACAACCCCTAATAAACAGTAGCGGGGGCACAGCTGGCAGGCAGCACTTTTCGGTCCTTTTGCGCTGCGTTTAGTTTTCATTTCAGGCAAAGTTCTGGAATCAGAAAGGTCAAAGTTTTATGGCATATCAGAGCTACGTGGCGCACCGTAGTAAATTATTTCTGAGCGCAAATTACGCATCTATACCAGATAGCGAATGCTTAATTAATTTCCTTACTCTTAGTTTAGATAAACAATTTTGAGTTTCAACGTCGAGTTTTTGATTAAAATGTGCGAGAAATGTCAAAAGAGTCTGCAAGATATGTGTATGAACAGACGCATTTAATGCGCATTCATACTGTTCTGACGCCCATTTCTCTGGCACAGACTGTAAGCGCCAACGGTTGTACACTAAGCTTAATTTTCTTGCCGAGCCATTGCGACTAAAAGAAAACGTGTTTTTTTTTATTTCTTTCAAGCGCTCAGTTGATTCAAATATAACATGATGACACGTTGCTTCCAGTCCGGTGCCCAGACGGCCACTTGGCATTCTGTGGAGGTTATAATGATGTCATGAGGTCATGTGAACTTTCTTCGCCATTCAGCAAGCTACATACCGGATATGGCCCAGGTTATCGTCCGACAACTCTAATGCTGTGACATTATTAAGCGAAAGCTGTTTTAGCTTTGGTTTAAACATATAGCTCAGTATTTTACCGTGCAATCTACATCATCAGCCGTGAAAGAAAGCCTGATCTGGACCCCAGTGCTCTTTCTCGCCCTGTCTCGCCCTGCCTCTATCTTCGCTTTCGCCCTTGCCCCGTACCTCGTGTTCCTTAAAAGCGGCTAAAGGATTACCTTCTCTCCAATTTGCTACCTGCCATTGGTGGGATGTGGCCCCACGGTTTTCCTACGTTCCTCGGCGTTTTTTTGTCGAAATGTGGTTATATTGACTTTTCTCTTTTTTCGTTCGTTATTTTTAAAGCGACAGCATTAAGGAGGTCGTTTCGTTGAAAGGCCCGCGTCATCGTATCCATCATTGAGCCTGAGCAAAAAATCCACGAAAAATCCCCAGATAAACAAGCTAGGAGGCAAGATATTTACGTCGGTACTTTATTTGGGCTACATTTCAGCTCTCACCTGCCGGTGTACTGACCTGATTGCGTCTTTGTAAAGGTTGTTCACTTTATTTCGATGCTTCGAGCTTCAGCACCACTTACGTCATCTTTTTTCATTACCACTCGTTTCCACGCGCCTTGGAACCCACGAGTTTTATAGTGTGCATCATTGTGCATCTGTGGATGCTAAACAAGGCGTCGGGGATGCTGTCCTGCTGATCCGTCCGCGAACTCATGTGGCTACTCGCGTCATCGTGGATGCTTCCTGCGCCGCTATTGTTGCAGTTCTACAGCAGCAATTCGACTCTGGGAGACTCCAACCTGCCGACACCCGCTGCAGTGCTTCAGACCTTCAGCTCACATGCCCCGGCGTGTGTACTAAGTACGACCTCTTTGAAGTGTGTCGCACGAGAGTTTCGTCATCTGGCTTGTATCTCTATGTTCACTACAGGTATCCGCCTCGTCGAAGTCCCCACCATTAAACCTTCTGACCTCTGTTTTGGAATCGCTACCATCGGCATTTCTCCACCTGCCGTAGACTGGGAAGGTCTCGCCCAAGAACAGCCTAAAGACACTGAGCTGCTTGAGCTGCGTGCCCATCCCCGTTCCCGCCGTCCACCAACAGCGCCACCCTTGAAGATATCTGGCATCCCATCTTCCGGTCCACGCAGCGCCTGGTCTCGCAGCGGTGCGTGTGGCCGAGCATTAACACCGCTGTTATCCATTGGAGTCGCTCGTGCCCGCAAAGCCTTTTCTCCAACGTAGCTGTCGCTTTGACCACGTCCATCTCCTTCTGGCTGGGCCGCTTACTCCGTCTTAGGAGTCCTGGTACTTCTTGATAAATGTTGACTGCTTCATCCGTTGGCCTGAGCTATGCCCATTCTGGACATCACTGAGGAAACAGCTGCACAGGGTCTCTTATCACTATTGTTTCACGCTTCTACTGCCCTGGCACAGTCACAAAGGACCGCGGTACAGGCAGTTTCAATGTACCTTATGCACCCACAGCTTTGGGCCCGAGCACTGCCGTACCACCACATACAGAATGGCCAAGCGGCTCCATTGCCATCTGAAAGCTGTCCTCACTGCACATCTTGAAATTCAGCACTGGTGACGCTCTAATGAGACCCGCCGTAACTGCAAGTGTGCGGCTTAAGCTACCTTGACTTCTTGTGTACATCGCCTCCTCAGAGGCTCTGGAAGATCGCGCTGAAGGCACATGTGAAAGTGAGGTAGACCTCGCCGTGCGAGACGAGCCCTTGAAGCCTGCTGACCTGAGGGTCTATGAACCTGCTTAGAAGTTGTTGTAGCAGGGCTAGCTGCTTCCATCGTTGGCACGCGGGACCTTGCTCCAGGCTTCCAGGGTGGGACCTGGGCAGACACGGAAGGACACTGTCATGCCGTGCCTTGTTGCATCACTACAGAATAGCTAAGTTTCTGCATTAACGAAGCTAGCTTCCCTGCTACCCTGAAAGTTATGTTTTTTATTACTTTTATTCAGGCAAATTCTTTCGCTTGTCCCCGTGCAGGGCATGAACGTAAGCAAGCCGGAAGGCTGCCCTCACTGCTTACACACGGCTGTGGTTCAAGTTCAGATTCGCCAGAGCGATGTTCGTGGGAAGCACATTTGACCTCAACAGCTATGTGAGCACCGTTGCCGCATCTTTGGCCCTTGTAGCAGCGTGGTACATATCAGATGTACGATCATTGTTGGATCTCTTGCTGTTTGTTATCCCGCTTGTTATCTGCTTGGTTGATTTTTCTTATCCCGTCTCATTTTTATTTTGTAGACAATTCCTACGTTTTGATCTTTCTCTGAAGAGTTCACCTTCATTTCCGTACGTAAGGTCATCATCGGAAATAAATCCCAGAACAGAGTTCAATGAACGATGCTGGCTGATGGTTACAGGAGAGAGAGAGAGAAAGGCAGGGATGTTAACCAGAAAGGATTCCGGTTGGCTACCCTGCACAGGGGAAGGAAATGAGGGGAATTAAAGAGGAAAGAGAGAACTAAAGGGAAATAATCACAGTCTGTCAATCAAGGCAGTCTCTCTCAAAAAGCAAAGAGTGCCTTGTAAGCCTTGATGGCAGTTGACTGTTGTGGCCACGGACCGAGGATCTTGGCCTCTGTCAAAGGACGAGGGTCCAGGCGGTCCAGAGCACATCGCAGCTGATGTCTTTCGGCTACAAAGGCAGGGCACTCACACAAGATATGGGTGATTGTCTCATCACAGGCGCAGTTCACACAAGAAGGGCTGTCGGCCATCTCGATTCGGAAAGGATACTTATTCGTGAAGGCAACACCGAGCCATAGACGACACAGTAGTGTTGCTTCACGACGCGCTACATTACACGGAAGACGGAGGCGCAGTCCAGGGTCCAATGTCCTGAGGCGACGGTTGCACAACTCTCCAGAGTTCCACGCTGAAAGTGTGAGCTCCAGCCTCAAGGAAAGAAGCCCACACGCTGCGTCAGCTCTCGTTACGGGGATATTAACGGGGATTCCGTCATTGTGGGCAGAACGGGCAGCTTCGTCAGCCTGGTGATTGCCATGAATGCCGCAGTGGCCCGGCAGCCACTGGAAAGTTATGGCATGTCCTTTCAGTTTGGCGTCATGGTACAGCTTGCGGATTTCGGCAACGAGTTGTTCGTATGACCCACGGCGTAGTGCAGTTTGCAGGCCTTGAAGGGCTGCTTTAGAGTCGGTGAAAACTGTCCAGTCATGTGCAGATTCCTGACTAATGAACTGAACTTCAGCCCGTAGGGCAGCTAGTTCTGCACCAGTTGAAGAGGTGAGATAGGTAGTCCTCACCTTCATTAAAATAGACCTGGCCGGTATCACCACAGACCCAGCAGAGCTTGTTGAAGTCACTGAGCCATCTGGATGGTTACAGGAATTTCTCCAAAACATGTTACTCCTGGCAATTTCTGATACTGGCGGTTGTGATGCATTTTAAGAGAAGGTCGCCATTTGATAGCTTTGTTCATTTTGGACCCTAAGCAAAGCTTTCTTTTAAGGTTCAGATTACATGGAAAAGTGACAGTAGTTGTGCTGTTATGTCTGCGCGTTCAGTGAAGGACCACGTGGAATCGAGAAAAATTGCTCCCATTTTTCTTTAAGAAATTTACTCCCTGAAAAAATTGTTCCCTCGTTTCAAAGTGCATCAGCAGCAGCGGCAGTCTTTTCCCTGCAGGGCAAAAGCCTCTCCCATGTCTCTCCAATTAACCCTGTCTTTTGCCAGTAGCAGCCACCGTATCCCCGCTAACTTCAATTACTTGTCATCCACTGTGGAAGGCGTGCACAACGCGCAGCCCAAAGTGGGGACGGGACAGCTACTTTCTGGCAAGACCTGACCACGTTGCTCCAGCAGGTGGCGCATGCATAGGGTGAGGCAGTGCCCTACTTTTTGAAGCTAGGTCAGGGTCTCTTGGAACGCGCAGCTACAAAAAGAAATTTAACGAAGAAGATGACACATGTGCAGTATGTGGGAGATCTCCCTTAGAAAAATGACTTTTGAGCTTCAGTTGACGCCTTGTTGAGCTCTTGTTGAATCAACTGGAAACCAACATGAACCCAATGTGTGAGCTGTGGAAACAATTGAACACCTCATAATCAAATGTGATGGTATCCATCGGATGTCGATGCAGGCGCAGTCACTCTTCCTGAGGCCCTAGGGTTTAATGATAACAATGGTCACGTAAATAAATCTGCAGTGGAAGTTAGCAAAAAGCGATTGGAGGATTGCTGGCTGAAAAGCAGAGATGTGACATAAGGTTAGAAGTGTAGGAAACCGAGTAATGAGAATTGACAACACAGTTGAACAAAAATAAAGAAAGAAAAAGTGAGCATGGTGGCAATTCCTACCACCCCGTTTCAAAGGGGGCGCTCCTATCCATCCATCCATGACGGAGGCAAGGTGGCAGACGCGCATGAGGAGGAAGGACTCGCAGTAAGAGATATGCTTTCGCATTTGTGCACCTAGCCAGACATAAAGTGCAGCCATGTAATTTTTAACATTTCTAGTTTCATGATGTTGCATATCGGATTTTTCTTATCTGGGCTTATTTGCAGTCGCTTTCATGGGCTACTTTTCTTGTTCGCATAGGTTACCGTCACCGCTTACCAAAGTGTATTTATTCCGTTTGGTTTTACCTATGTTAAAAGTTCAAAATCAGTGGTGGGCCCTGTTTCTCGTTCTACTTCCGTGTCTCAGTGTCCAATCCGGCCCACACAAACGGGTGCGTTCAAACTAGCTTCACGTGCATTGTTCATCAGTGATATAACGCTCAGGGGCACAAGAACTTTGCAGAGCCCAACACAAGGCTGAACCTAAAACGAACTTACGAAAACAAGAACGTCATCGTCATTGTTCGCGGCATGTGAACATTTTTGCAAAGACTCCTGCAACTCTAGTCCCAAAACCATAGCTTGCGATAAGCAAGTGCATCAACTGAACTAGAACCAACGTGCACCACTTCTCCTCCTTTCCGCGAACCATAGTAGAATGGAATGCACTTCCATCTGAAATAGTGAACAGGTCCTCAATCGACTCATTTTTAACTGCTCTAAAAAATCATGTCACATAACGCGCCATGTCGTTGCTTCATTTTTCGCGCACGTAAGCATTGCGGAAAGTGCTCCTTCCGATAGCTGGCGAAGCGATGCCTAGCACTCTACTGTACCTTTTGTATTGTTGTTTTTTGTGCATGCGGTTTCTTCGTGCTTGATCACAATTCTTGCTGCTCATATCTGCTCTCCCCACAACATATCTACCATGTACTGCTTAACTTCTTTTGATGTTGTTCTTTTGATTATGCTGTGTTCATTTTGTAATTTCATGTGAACGCCAAGAGTGTATATTGATTGTCTTTTGTTCGCACCGCTCCTGCCTTGGCCGCCGAAGGGCAGCCAGCAGTATTTGATAAATAAAAAAAATAAAACGTCTGATCATTGTTCGGGGAAAGCTAGCATTATTGATGCAATACTGGTGGGTACAAGAGTTCTGCAGCGCTCTGCAAATCGGGTTTCAAAATACCAGCTTATAATCTGCGAATGCATGAAGAAGGACGTCACCATCATTGTTCGTAGCAAGCTAGCATTATTGATATAGCGCTGCGGGGTACAAGAATTCTGCTGTCCTCTGCAAATCTGGTTTCAAAACAAGAGCTTAAGATCAAAAATGCATAAAAAAGAATGTCGCGATCATTGTTCGCAGCATTATTGATTGGTTGTTCACGGGTACAAGAATTTTGCAGGGTCATGTAGAAGGCAGCGTTTCCTACAAGTGCATAAGCAATGGCGTCAATAACTGCGTCAACTAGAGACGCCGATATCATTGTTTGCGGCATGCTAACATTTTGTTGGAGGGAAAAATTGTAAAGGGTCCCTTGCAAGTCTGATCCTAAAGCAAGAGCTTATGACAAACATCTGTAAAGCAAATCGTCTGTGCGACATGCTTCTCAAATGCATTTGTGGTACTTGCTTTGTGTTTGAGTCACTTTGTTTACGTACTGTTGGAAGCAAAGATGCTTGTTCTTTTTCCTTGTTCCTTGTTGATGATGACTCGGGTCCACGTGGATCATGTAGCTCTCTCATCTTTTCTTAATAAAGGCGTTGGCAAGATTTTTTATTTCAGTTCACTTCGTTGAGATTGTTATCATCTCTCTTCATTTAGATAAATATTACAAGTATTTTTCTACATCAAACCAAGTTCGGTACATCGATGTGCATAGGTACATAGATACGTTCCTATGTGCATAGATATATGAAAGGCCAATAGATATATTAAGGGTATTTCGGTTGCGATACTGAGGTACAAGCCGCTCATTTCGGTGACATTAGCTGGAAATCTGAAGATGTTCAGTCGTTCGCGGGCCCTCGTCATCAGGATAACAACAGTGGGTCCTACTGGTGCTTCTGTTTTGGTTCTACGGGTACTTCTTGGCACTTCTGTTGTGTTTATTAATAAATACGAAAAGAATGTTTTTATTTAACTTGGTTTTGTTGAGGTTTCTGGCACGACTCTAGATATGCATGAAGGGTGTTTTGATATATCAGAGGTATTTCGCTACGCATATATACATAGATGCGCACTTATGTACATTCAGCAAGAAATGAAACGTGAACAAGAAAACTGAAAGGTCACCGCAAATACACGAACATAATAGGTTCTGGAGATAGAATAAAAGCGACATTGATAAGCACTTCTAAAGGACAGTCTTCGAGCCTTCGAATTGAATTTAACCCGCGCTAGAAATGAGCTTCCCGCAACTAAGATATTCTGATTTTGCTGTCCCGTTTCTGATGTCTTGTTCGCGTTTCATTCGTTGATGTTAGTACATATCTACATAGATAGATATCAACGACACATAATACAGCAAAGATATTTCGACATAAGGCGCAAGCCACTCATTTTGACGACATCAGCTGGAAATGCGAGGACGTTCTGTCCTTCGCGATTACTCATCATAAGGTTAACAGCAGTGGGTCCTACTGGTGCTCGCAGATCTTCTATCTGAAGCAATAGACCCACCCTCGTGACTACTCCGTGTTTAGTCGGGAACATCGTGTACAGATCTTGCGGTTCCAAACCGCATCCATTTATTAGAAGTGTTGTATGAAGAAAAAAGAATAAGATGCAAGCGCGACTCAGAAATCTTGCTACCGTTATGTGGCATTTGGAATGAAGCCTGCACGAGGAGAAAATCCGTTTCTCCCTTTGAGTTCGACGTAGCCAGCCTCATTAAGATCTTATTCGCCTACTTATTTTACGATTAATTTCTTTTTTAAAACAGACAACGACTCCTTTCCGAAGTGCACATTTTCTATTTCCTACGATTAAACCTGCCGTGAGAGAGCGTTCAAATATCTCCCAAAATTTCCGCACTGCTGGCCGTCCTTATTTTGTCAGTTTTCAGTTGCCCTTTATTTCCTGCCCTTTATCCCCTCAAGAGGATACGGCACTCAAAGGAAACTTCTGTCATGAGCAGTAAATTTATTCCATGACAACAATGATCTCTGATCCTTTGTTAGTTCTGTATAACGATGCTACGTTCTTCAGAAGCATGCCTAACAGGGCAGAATAGGGTATTGAAATCACACACTGCTCTAAGATTTTTCTCTTAGACGGAAAAGACTACCACTGAGTGGCGTTATTTTCTTGACACGAGACTTTTTCGCGTGTACAAAATCCATGGGATGGACGAGGATGATTAACGGACCGGCTTTCTGAGCCTACTCCCGAATTTTCAGCGTTTCTTCGCAGTTTGAGTACTCTTAGATCCTCTTTGGTTTGTGTATTCACCGTGCGACGACGTGGGACTCCCCGCTCACAAGGAGAAGCACGTCAAGCGATCCTCTGGGCGCTCGACGCCGTACCCGCCCCGACCCGAAACATCTCCGCAGGCTGCAGTCCAAGCGGCACTCATAGAGGCAGTGGCATTCACTGCTCCGGTGGCCACTGTAGCTCCGGCCAGAGACCATGGCCCAGCAAACAAGAGACTGCGGGGAGAACAAGTCACCTGCAAGCCCTTGGGCAATAATACTGAGGAGATGGACCAGGTACCCTTCAAGGTTTAATAAAAACATAGGGCCACTGACCAAAGTTTAATGAAACGTACTGACGTTTCGGAAGCCCTACGGCTTCCTTGTTCACAATGGGGAAACCAGGCAAAAAGCATGTGTTTGTGCCTTCTTCAAAATGCGTCGTGATGATCTTGCGTAATCAGATGGCAGATTTCGTTGCGTCAGATTTAGTGTGCCGGGAGTGATCTGTATCATCAAAGACTCTAGATGCAAGCGTCTAGAAGTGATCCGTTCTCTGGCAAGCACAAGTGCCCCGTCCCAATTGATGACAAGTCCAGTTTCTTGCACGTGTTACACGTGCAATAAACTGGACTTGTCATGTCATCAATTTGTTCAATAGTGTTGCAGGGATCTCGCTATTCTGGTAGCGGAATACTAGTCCTTAAATTCTTAGAACTTGTTGCAGATCTTTTATGAATTTACGAATGTAACTCGCAATGAATCTCCTACTGCAGCCTTCCTAACAGTAAATTGCAGTGGAATGAAACTTGCGCGTCGTAATATAGTGTAAGATGTATTTTGTTTTGTTTTTCTAGTTTTATGTTTGAAAATAAACCATGGTTCACTGCTCACAAAACATGGGGACGTAGTATCGGCATGACGATGGAAGTGCCGCTCACGAATATTGTGCTGCTTGTGCCGGTTATCGCCGTTGTCCCTTCAAAAAAAAAACACGTCACCGAGGTTAACCCTAACGGATTGTGCACGGCGCCTACAGTCAACAGTGAAACATCCCGAAGCAGTGACGTTGATCCTGACCGGTCCAGTCTTCTGATGGACGAACATTGGGACAAAAATGGCTGAGGCTTAACTTGGTTAAGCCTGGAGAATGCGAAGCATCATCGTGTCGCGTAATTTGGAGGCGCACAACCACAGCGACGGCGCGAGGTGGGCCCCCGTTTCTCCACTGTCGTGACGTCATCGTGTCACGTGGTGTGACGTCATGTATCACGTGATTTGGAGGCGCACAACCACAGCGACGGCGCGAGGTGGGCCCCGTTTCTCCACTGTCGTGACGTCATCGTGTCACGTGGTGTGACGTCATGTATCACGTGATTTGGAGGCGCACAACCACAGCGACGGCGCGAGGTGGGCCCCCGTTTCTCTACTGTCGTTACGTCATCGTGTCACGTGGTGTGACGTCATGTATCACGTGATTTGGAGGCGCGTAACCGCGGTGAAGGGCTGAAGTGGTAGCTAAAGTAGTATGCTTCGCATAAAAACAAAGTAAACCGCCCACAAAGCGGTGGACATAGGGGCCATAAACTCAGGTTCTCTGCGCGACGACAGCGCCATGCGCTTCGCCTAGCGGCAGAATTCTGAAGCGTTGATCGGGCACGAAGCAGCTGCTGTGCTTTTTCTCGCGTTCGCGAGCTGCGGGCCCGGTAACTCCGCGTGCCGCTCGCGCCCGCTGCACTACTCTCCTCGCGGGCGCTACCCGATGCACTGCAGGGTGAAGACAACCGCGTGGTCTACTACGGTGTCCGCCATCTTGTAGCCCACTCCGTACGCCGCCAACAGGCAGCGCGCAGCTGGATATAGTTTCATTGCAAAAAAAAAGAAGGCTGCTGCGTTAAGAATGAAAAGAAAGGACTGAAATAAGCGTCAGCGTTCAAAATGAACAGTGATTGATGCTCTGATTAATCTCTCTTTGTCAATATCAATTTATGACTGCACTCATTAGCAGAAGAAAACCATGTCCTCATCAACCGCTTCGAGACGTTTTGGCTCAAAGCTTAATGATGAATTTGATTAGAAAACGGCGCATAGTCATGAGACGCAAGGCGAGGTGGCATGACACACATTGCTTTCAATTGTGTTTTCCATCACTGCCTAGCCCCGTTAAAGGTTGTATGCAGCCGCGCCGAGTGGAACGCTGTGGTGGTGACGTCACTTTGTCGCTCTGCGATTGGAAGAATGCGGCGCCTAAGTGGCGCTCTACAAATGTTAAATGGTCATCTCAGCGTGGATGGGAACTGGAGCGAAGGCTACACTTCTCCATTTCATGGTAGATTACTCGAGTAGCGGTTATCTCAGCTTCGCATTATACAAGGTGTTTCACGTAACTTGAACCAAAGATTTAAAAAAAGCGGTAAACCGCAGCCCGCTGCAACCAACGAAACATTTTTTGCCATCAAGTGGCGCTGTTCCGAAAATTTTCTTATTGCGCTTAATAGGTAATTAACTGAGATGAATTGTGCATATTTTCAAATATTCATTTTAGTGCCAAGACCGTTACGTTAGGCTGTAGAGCAGGTTTATAAACAACCGATCCAGTCTATTGTAGCATCGTATCTCCTACGTGGTCCTTTTCTCTGGCATCTAAAGAAAGCCCGCGAAATATGAAACAATACCACGTGACTGCGCTCGTGCGCTACCATATTGCAGCGCTCTCAACGGCTCTTCGAGCAAACAGAGCGTGCGCGCTGACCGTGGCGAAGTGAACGGCCG
This sequence comes from Amblyomma mixtum, assembly GCF_055824585.1. NCBI lineage: Eukaryota > Metazoa > Arthropoda > Arachnida > Ixodida > Ixodidae > Amblyomma > Amblyomma mixtum. The sequence goes on from NC_143012.1 coordinate 89,976,128, forward strand.
CCGCGCCACTGTCAAGCCGCTGCTATGAGCGGCGGCCGTTCACTTCGCCCCAGTCAGCGAGCACGCTCCGTTTGCTCGAAGCGCCGTTGAGAGCGCTGCAATATGGTAGCGCACGAGCGCAGTCACGTGGTATTGTTTCATATTTCGCGGGCTTTCTTTAGATGCCGGAAAAAGGAGGAGATGCGATGCTGCAATAAACTAGATTGGTTGTTTATAAACCTGCTCTACAACCTAACGTAACGGTCTTGGCACTAAAATGAATATTTGAAAATATGCGTAAGTCATCTTGGTTAATTAACTAATTAAGCACAATAAAAAATATTTTGAGCAGCGCCACATGATGGCGAACAATGTATCGTTGGTTTCAGCGGGCTGCGGTTTACCGCTTTTTTTTTAATCTTTGGTTCAAATTAAGTGAAACACCCTGTTCGCCCTGGCCAAGCCCATTTTTTCCCTCTCGATTTCGTCTAGGATGTCTTAAACCCGCGCTTGTTCCCCACAAAGTGAGTGTTTTTACGAACATCTTCCACGTATTTCGCGAGTGGTTCGTGCACTGAGGCACCCAACAACGAGGCATTTATACCCAAAAAACGCAGCGCGCGCGTCTTCCCAACCCGCAGCAGCGAAAAAATGTGGGCGCCGCAATGGCCGCCGCAGATTGGAAAGGCGGCGTTCACCCCTTCAAAAAATAACTCCACCCTTCGAGAGGGGGCGCGCGCATCGAGACATCCTAGAGCAGATTCTCGACGGTGGCCTAAAGGCGGTGAACCGCTATGCTTGTCTTGAGGGCTTCCCTCAGATAACGCATTCGCGAAAAGGGGCATGCGTTGTCTATAAAACTCCTCGCTGGTGGCAGGAATTATTTATTGCAGGGAAAGTATCGCTGCAGTATCAGGTGCTGCTGTAGTGATTAGAAAAAAAAATGGCTGTGGCTTAGCTAAGGTTAAGCCTGGATAAGCGAAAAGCTCTCGCTGCTTTTCAGCCAACTCCCAAGCTACCACTTCTGGATCGGTGTTTCTGCGCCGTCCGACTGTTGCTTATTCTTCTCCTTCCATGGCGAGTGTCTGCGCCTGTTCTATGGGCAAGCGCGCCTTGTATACCCCCTCATTTCAAATGAGCACTGCGCACGGCTGCGGCGAAAGGTCAAACGGTGGCGAGGATGGCCGCCTCTTCTATGGCCGCCGCTCACGCGTTCTCACAACGCCTTGCGAAAGAACCATCTCCTCTTGGGACGGTGGCGGCGACCGCGCGGCAGCAACAAAGGGTAAAATGGTGGCAAGGAGGAGAAGCGGCGACGCTCAGACGACGGAGTCAGCGCGCGGCGGCGACGACGTCTGCAGCAGCAGCGGCCACCTGCGCTCCGCGTGACGTCGCTCGGTTTCGCGCATGCGCAGCTGTGGCTAAAATTGATGACGGCGCACGCCAGACCCGGTGTTGACGAGCCTAGTGAAGCTTTTCGCTTCAAAATGGTAATGAACCATCACCTGCGGCAACAGGACAGCGCACCAGTGGGCTGTCTGTATAGGGAACTCGTGTACGTCTACACCAGTAGATTTGAAGTTTCCTAAGGATCTGGGGCAGACCGCATGACCACTTTCGAAGGCAACCCTATGACACCGTAGATCATCCTGTGGCGAAGAGTACTTACGCTGCGCTGTTTATTCTCGTGCTCTTCGCCTTCTTATGGAGTTCCGCGCCCAGTTTCCCTACCCGAGTACGTAGACGACAAGTGCATATTCCCGCGAATCTTTGTAGTGTTCGTTCATTCTTCAAAGCAGCCGACACACCGCTTTATCTCTTTTTTATGGTGCATGACATGACCAGATTTACCTCGATTGATCGCGTCAAGGCTGTGGTGGTGGTGGTGGTGAAAAATATTTATTCAGGCTATTTACAGGGGACAGTGGGGACTGGTCTCAAGGGTCACGTGACCTTGCGACATCAACATCAACCTGCCCACCGTGGGAGATGGCAGTTAAATGGACGATCGCTCAGGAACAGCAACTTCTGGGAGCACCTGCCATCACACGGAAGTGGAGCATCGATTAACCCAGCTACTTACGAATTCTAGGAGGGGAGCAAATTCTACGTTGTTCCAGAATGTTGTGGTAACTTTGCACGCTTCATCTCGAAAGTTCGCTATCAGCTTTAAAAAGAGCACGGCCGAGAGCAGCGGGCACTATGTTCGACGACCGGCGGGCACGCCTGTTGCTACGCCACCGCTGAGTCATTGAGACCCCGATCGTCGTGCAGCAGCTGCGAATGCGCCAACATTCAATGGCTCTCTAGGTAAAGACCCCGAAGAATGGTTGGACCAATTTGAGCGCGTGGCATCGTTCAGCAGTTGGTATGATGCGACTAAAATAGGGCACATCTTTTTCTCACTCGAGGGACACGAGTCTTCCCTAACGACATGGGGGCTATTCAAGAGAGAACTTTTGAATACATTCGGCAGTGTCGCGAGGAAACAACGAACCGAACGACTCATCGAGTCAAGGATCGAGCTTCCGAACGAGCCCGTACGCGGTTACGTCGAAAAAAATAAAGCGCCTTCTTAGCTGCCCTGGTTTCGATATAACTGCGCAAAAGAAAGTTCACTTTTTAATGCCCGGCGTCAAAAGAACTCTTTGCCAGCCTCGCCCGCCAGCCGCCAAAAACCATCGAGGTATTCATGCAAGAAGCCTGCACCATCGAGAAGACCCTCAAAATCCCTGCTTATGTCTCCGTAATTCGTCCGGACTCGATGACCACAACCAACGGCAGCTTGCGGGAAGTTATTCACGAAGTCGTCCACGAGGAGCCAAGAAGACTGCTGCCAACCTCCCCACAGCCGCGAAGAATCATCTCAAAGATGTGGTACGAGTGCAACAAGCACTTGGCCCCCCGACGGCCACACAACGCCGGGCCATGACCTACGCCGCTGCAGTACTCACTTATCAGCCCCAACGATACCCCTACGTCCTTTACGACATGAACCACTTCTTCCAGAACGCCGCCTCCCTGCCACCGCCGCCCAGCTTACAGGAGGCGGTCAATCCCCAGGAAATGCGCCCCAGGATTTGTCTCCATTCTATCCGGAACTCCACTTCAAGAAAGTTCGACCGTCGAAATGCTGGGCTTGACAATACATGAGTGCTGAACAGACTGATTGGCTTTCTCGAGCTAAAAAACAAGATATTCAGTCGTTAGGTCTGATTAGACGCATTGCTCCTAAAACAGGCGGCGCCCGCTCTCATGTGGCACGGCAGTTGGTGCGGGCGGTTGTGCAACCGCGCCTCGTTTACAAAGCCCAATTCCAGCATTTGACGAGGGCTCAACGGGATCACCTTGTAGCCGTTAATCGAGAGGCAATGAGGATCATCACTTGCCTTCCCCGCATCACCCCGATCGTGGCGCTCCAAGAACATGCGTAGCTGAATACACTAGATGAGCTGGTGCAGCAAAGACGTGATGCTCGTCGGCTTAACCTTACGCACGAAACGTGTGCACTAAGGGCGTATGCTTCCTCGTGCTCCATTCTACAGCCGCCTCCGCCAGTTCTCCCTCCCTGGCATTTTGCACAGCTAAGCAATAACAAACCAACTGATCTACGTCGGCCATCATCTACCCTCGCGGCGGCGTCGTTTCACGAACGAATTACACAAGACGCATATCTGCCGCATGGCTCCATCGTTTTATAGGTTGACGCAGGTATCCTGGCTTGCCAAACAACTACGACAATTTGCTGCCCTTGCAAGCCTGCCCGGAACAAAACGTCCAGGTTTCGCTTCCCAGAACCTCCTTCTGTGCGGAGATGCTTGAGGGGAACAGGCACTTTGCTCTGTGGCCGCCGTTCCCCTACTACCTACGGCTCGCACTGTCATCCTCACCGACGCCCTTCACGTCATACGCCTACTAAGACGCGTCAGTCGCACCCAGGCATTTTCCAGGACATCCATCGTCTCGCGGCACGCATCCCGCAGCCAATCAGAATTGAGTGGGTCTCACGACACCTCCTGAGTTCGCAAAGCCGTGCCGATTCTGCGACCCGCCTTGTGACCCCAACTTCGTCTTCGCCTCTAGTCCTCACTCTGGATGACACCACCCTCCTTTTAACAAAAAAGGAACACCTCCGGCGGCGCACACGTGCTCTAATCCCTCCGTGTGCGGTAACCCTCCCCCGTGATCTTACCCGTGCAGGGGAGGTTGCGCTTCGCAGGATCCGGGTCAGAATTGCGCTAACTCCTGCCATGACACGAAAGTGGCCGCAATTCGAAGGTTTATATCCCCGGCCTGGGTGTCCAGTCTGCAAGAACCGAAATCTTGAGGACGACATTCACCACTTGCTGTGGGTTCGCCCGGCTTTGAAGCCGACAAGAATTCGGCACCTGACGGCAGCGGGTCTTTCGCCCGACACTAGTGCTTCATACACCACTTGAACACAAGACCTGATCATCGTTCACTGCTCGATTTCATTAGATCAGCGAACCTTTTCTCATTTATTTAGGCATCCTGATCTATCATTACATACCGTTTTATGCTCTGAGGCAATCAACACCGCATTAAAAAAATGCGACGCCTGGAGGGCTACCGACAACCAGCCATTGTTCTTCCATTGCGGTAAGGCCAGCCATATTCTTCGTCACTGCCCGTACCATTGCATCGGTCTTCGTGGATTTGCCTCTGACGCACCACGACCACGCTTAAGCCAACATCCGCAAGAGATCGACGAGTACGTGCGTCGAGAGGAGTATGCGCCGAACCGCCTTTCGCGCTCCCCATCACCTTTTTGCGTCGCCACACCACAGCTACCCAGCCGCGGTACGAAGATCTCCCAGCTCCCGTAGGGGAAACTGAAGGCAGCAACCTCCGGAGGGGAGATTGCTCACGAGATAAACACCGAAGATCCTCCAACGACCATGCCGCATCAAGACGCCGCCCACGACATGCCGATGCCGCCTACGATGAACACCTCGGCCACGAGGCGAACTGCCTTCAGAAGGGCGCCGCCACCCCGAAAATCCTCAACGATACGCACTACCCAAAATTCACATATCCGACGAAGCCGTGACCTGAAGCCGAGGAAGACATGCAACAACATTCCCTTGTGAGCAGTTTTATTTTGCCGATACACCGCACATGTAGCGCCAGGCACTAAGCGCATACAGTAGGCCTATCAGTTACTGCTCGCGCGGTGCTTGTTGGGCCCTTTCGAGCACGTACGAGAAAAAACTTTGCATGGTAGTCTGCGCTTGCTCGGTGCTAATCAGTGAGTCATTGCGCCGTCAGTACAAATGTTTATCACAGGGGCGGTGGTTCAACGCGTTCTCTTCTGTACTCCGCAGTGTGTAAAAGCTCCAAGAAGAAAAAAAAAAAGGACGAAGAAAGAAAAAACCCGCGCACAGTGTCTTTCACCTTGACATTTCTGTTCGCAGAGAATGCGAGCCTTCGTGGGCTCATAGCGGGGCGTCGATTCGTTTTGACGTCAGCAAAAATCTACCTCTGCACGTTTCAGCGCGAATCAGAGATGCCAAGGGTTCCGTACGAAGAAAGTCAACGATTGATTGCAGCCCCCCGCCAGCAGCTTCACAGGATATCCGAAGACGTTGAGGGCAGCTATCTTTGAACAATGGAGTGGAGGGCGCAGCCACCACCTGCCCAATCGGCCCTTTGATAGCGCTCTGGAAAGATGGAGGCCGTCGTTGCCAGCGACGGAGATTTAACGCACAAGCACTTATTGCTGGTAGACATATTTTCTGACTTCCCCACAGCAAATGTCTAACAGTATGATGATCACAAAATGAACAAGGGAAGGGAAAACCTCAGGTTGCTTGAGCCAACGTTTCGACAAGAGGACTTGTCTTCGTCTGGGCGAAGCGTTCATCATTGGCAGGGATTAAATAGGGCCTTCGCTCAAAGGAGGAAGGCCCCGGGTGGGAGAAGGAAAGTGGTGTGAGAGGGGATGCGTGTCAGGAAGGGGAGGGAGGTGAATCTTGATTGGTTAAGCTGCTGTATGATGGCTGTATGATGGCTGTTTATAGCAATGCCTTCCTCTTTTTTCATTCTTAATGATTTCTGCCTGAAATAATAACTTTTTCTCGACATCCCTGTAGTTCGAGCAATAATTGTAAGCAATAATTTTTCAGCAACGCTCCTATGCTATGGAAACGTTAACGTGTTTCTGAGCAAAGACACTGCGCAGGATTTCCTGTCGTCATTCTTTCTTTGCCGTTAGAGCTTTCACATAATAGGCACTATTTTTGAATTAATCCATGCAGCACCTGGCGACGCAGGCAAGAAACGACGAATGGGGGTGGAATAACAGACGCCCCATACCAGCCTAATATTGTAAAAGACATTACAATATTAACACCTCTGGTATCTTTACTTTTCGACGGGTTATAAACCAAGACAACGACATGACAGAATTATATTGCCCCTAAACTCAAGAATTCTTTTACGTGCTCTTACTTGCCACGAACTATAATTGATTGGAATAACCTCACTAACGACGCAGTCACGCAGAAATCATTAAAGTCTTTTGAAGAGCACCTGAAATAATGTACTGATATTGCTCTGCCTTTGTGTATGTGAAATTATGTACATGTACCCACCCTGCTAAGGTCTTGAACAAAGACCGCAGTATGTACCGTAACCGCCTTTATTGACAGGAGAAGACTGGTTGTCAAGGCCGGTTAGAGAGGGCAAGGGCAGGTCCGTTCCCAGAACAGTTGATGCTCTCGTCCATGGAGGAAAAAAACTAAGGAGGGAGCGTCCGGCGACAGCCTTGAAGCCTAGTCTAAACAAGTAAAGATATAGCAAAAAAAAGAGAGTGTGTCCCCCCGTGATCACACCACGTGATAGCGTGCGGTAGAGTCTAGCCCCGCTGAGCGCGCGCATGCGCCGATTAGCGCGGCAGACTAACTGTAGATCAACTTCCTTGCTGTAGACGCCCGCGCCGCGGGTCGCGCATACGCGCGCACTAAAACATACCAGAATCAAAACATAAAGGACTGCCTCGGAGAGCGAAAAACTGAGGGAGAAAACGACTTCAAAACAACTCGGCTTGCGAACGCTGGCCGCGTGACGTCACGCTCCCTCCTTAGTTTTTTTTCTTCCATGCTCCCGTCTCGCGCCGCGCGTCGGCTCTGCTGCTTCAGCTGTCGACCGTCTTCCTCTCGCCTCGCGCCGCGCGTAGGTTCTGCTGCTCCGACTGCTAATCATCTTCCTCTTTACATTTCGCCCCGGGGGAAAAAGAGCCATCCTGGCGATTTAGGGGGTCGACAGAACGCAGGGGTTGTAGTGCGGCTTCAAACGCGAAACGTGGACGATCTGGCGCCCACGTCGTCGAAGATCGGGTGGTGGCGTCACGGGCTCAACTATGCAATTGACGGGAGAAGTGCGCTCAAGGACACGGTAGGGTCCGTGGTAGTTTCGCAGCAATTTGGTAGAGAGCCCTGGTGCAGCAGAAGGCGCTCGGAGCCAAACAAGGGATTGCGGCTGAAAAGTGTCTCTGCCATGGGAGCGGTCGAAGCGGTATTTTTGGCGCCCTTGGTCGTCGGACGTGAATGACCGGGCGAGCTGGCGGCACTCTTCAGCGTGTCTGGAGGCTTCAGATACGGTTGTGGATTCCGACGAATCAGGATGGTGTGGAAGAATAGTGTCGAGCGGCGAGGATGGTTCACGGCCGTACAGAAGGAAGAATGGTGAGAAACCAGTAGTGCTCAGCGTAGCGGTGTTGTAGGCATATGTGACGAAGGGGAGGACGACGTCCCAGTTAGAATGGTCTGCCGCCACGTACATTGACAACATGTCACCTAATGTTCGATTGAAACGTTCTGTCAAGCCGTTCGTCAAGCAACGCGCCTATGCCGCAGAATGGCGAGCCCGGCGGCGTTCTACAAGTTGAGTGAGCGAGAGTAGTTTCATGGACTCTCTGAATGCCGAAGAATCGTCTATGAGTAGTGCAGAGCGATATAATGACGACTATGTAATTACCAGTGTTCACACCAAGAGTCACTCTACTTTACGGACCACCAAAGCGTGTTCATTGGAATAAACAAACAGTAGACACCATGTTGTGTCCAGAGTAAATCCTTTACTGTTCACTTTTAACTGATGTGATCATTCTCATTGCCTTATTGTATTAGGCTTTTGCTGCGGTGCAATAAGTACTTTCATCGTCATTTTATTTCCTAACTTGCTTTGTACATATTCTATCTACAATTTGTATCATTTCACTGTGTGAATTGTCTTGTCGAGCTTGTTCTGTGTAATTAATACTTCTTTTGCCTTGTTCCCCCATATTATTTTTATACGTACTTATTTCTATGAACCTTGCAGCACTTAGAATTGCATATTGGCATTGTGTAAATTATTTTGTAAGATTTTCTGTGCACAACTAACATTTTTTGTTCTATTCTGCAATCTGTAAATGTATCTGTTGTTATACTAGAATTTTGTCCTTACCAAATGCCATGTAAAGGGGGCTCGAACGTAATCAAGTGAACTTGCTTCACTTTTTGTTCGAGCCCCCTCCATTGTTATGACCGGAAATAAACTAAATTTGAATTTGAATTTAGTTGCACAAAAGGCGAAGCCATGCCAAACCACCAGCAGAGCTAAGCGCAGACAGGGAGCTATTGCTTTCGCAATCACTCAGGCTTAACCAGAGCTAAGCCACAGCTAATTTTTTTTTGCGAAGCACATTTAAAGCAGTACAGACTGTAGGCACTCGCTTAGGACAGCGAAGTAATTTATAATCCTATTTTCCTGTCATGCTACTTCGGGTTCGGTTTCGGCAGCCGAACAATGGCTGTGACGTCAAAGAGCTGCTAATATCATATGAGGCATAAAAAACATCCGATATGATTGCTGCTTCATCGTTTTATTTTACTGCAGTGCTGAAGTCACCCTTTTTCAAAAGCTGGAATGATAATAAATGCAGAAGCAGGAATTAGTGATACTGCAGCTATTTTTTGCGCTTCACGTGACCTTTTACCACACTTTGACGTCACAGCCATCGTTCAGCTGTTGAAGCTGAAACCGCAAAAGCACGAGAAAAACTGAATTTTAAATTGTTTAGCCCTTTCATCTCTGGCGGCTTCAAATAACACCACGACACAAATATTCCGCTCGCGCCTCAGTAAAGCACGAAAATAGTATTCATCTTAAATGAATAGTTCCCCTGGGAACCCTGTTGCAATCGGCATCGCTGTCCGTATATTTCCATTGAGCTGTGCGGTTTAAGGATGCAGCAGCAGCAGCACGGTAATCAGATCAGGGTTTTCCATAACCAACCTTTGAGTCTTGTGGCGAAATTGAGTCTATGAACACTTTTTCCTCGCCTGCCGGTGGTGGTGGTGAAAAACTTTAATTCGCTGAGAGAGTTTGAGGGTCAAGAAACCCTGCTACATGGTCGGTATCCTTAGTCCGGGACACCGCACGACGAGGCCCCGTCTCGCGCCCGCTTTACTAGAGCCCTTTGGGACTCCAGCGTGGAGCAGTTGAGGAGGGCAGTCTCCCATGCCTCTCGGGTGGGGGTGGGGGAAGGGGGAAGGTGAGGATTCCGAGTACATGCCCACACCATGTGAAAGATATCGCAGATCTCTCCACAGTGCGGGCAGCGCCCATCTTTGTTCGGATCGAAGTGTTTTGCTATGGCAGGACAGAGAAGAGTTCCTGCCGCCGCGGTGGCTCAATGGCTATGGTGCTCGGCTGCTGTCCCGAAAGACGCGGGTTCGATCCCGGCTGCGGCGGCTGAATTTCTTTGGAGGAGAAATTCGAGGCCCGTGTACTGTGCGATGTCAGTGCACGTTAAAGAACCCCAGGTGGTCGAAATTTCCGGAGCCCTCCACTACGGCGTCTCTCATAGCCTCAGTCGCTTTGGGACGTTAAACCCCAATAAACCAAACCAGAGAAGAGTTCCTGTCTGCAGGCGCCGCAGAGTTCGCTCCTCCGCCTTACTCAGCCCCTTGGCAGGTACTGGGTAGAGACGGTGGCTGTCGCAATAATGAATTAGGATTTCGCGGAACCGCAGAAGCGGCATGAGCCAGGAGAGCTAGGATGAGGAGCCCGGTGTGTGAGCGCTCGGGCGGCCGCATCAGCGGCCTCATTGCCTCGTAGACCCTGGTGGCCAGGAGCCCAGATCACGTTTGTGCGAGTTGGATCGGCGGGAGCGCGTCTTAGAATTTGGGAGGCAAGAGGGGATATTTCGCCTGCAAGATAATGTTCACAGGCCCGGCGAGAGTCCGTGATAACTGTTCTCGATTTTGGATCGGCGGCAGCGAGAGCTATTGCGACTTCCTCCGCTCGCGTTGAATTTGGGGCCCGAAAAGATAGGCCATCGACATTCATTCCCTGGTGGACTACGGCAGCCGTGAAGAAACCCGTGGGCGACGGCCCTGTGATGTCCACGTAGTAGACGCCCTCTTTATATCCATACTGCCTCTCAAGCGTGCGAACCCGCGCTTGTCGTCTGCCTTCATGTGAAGCCATGTCCATGTTACGACGGCTCGCTGCTCTCCGTGTAATTTACTTCGAGATCCCCTTCGCTCGACTCGGGCTTCCTCTATCTATCCCGATTCTCCTATCCTCCGGGGCAAGCGCTAAGGGATATGCCCTGAAACCAGTGTGCGATTATATTCACGGTTATATAATTTCATCTGGTAGATTCCTCTGCTAGAATGTGAATTCACTACTTTTCCGTATTTTTTGTTTTGTACAAATTCTAGCTCAAGGTCCCAGAATTATCAAAATACTCCATTAGTGCGTTTGTATTCGCTATGCGCCCTGGCCAATCCTCCGCCGTGGGCATGCACGTGCCATTAAGCCTGAGGACATCATCATCATCATGCGGTGAAGAAGCTGAGGTACAGCAGATTTGTAGGCTTATATATCACTAACCGTTCCTTCTTTCCCGCTCAGATTTTTAAATGCTTTGTGAAGCACTTATCCAAGCTAACATTCGCGCCGCAGATATTATTGAATACGTAAGGGCTGCGCTGCAATATGTTTTTAACATGTGCGATTTAGACACCACCAGGCCTCAACGATTGCGAGCGGTGGAGTGAACGTAGTTCATCTTTTATTGCGAAAGCAATACCACTCTCAAGAACAGCCTTCCTCGCAGCGGCGGCCTCTTGGCACGTTTGACCTTTAGAAAGACCCCTGATGTCATACCATGCTAGTGACGTCACAGCGTGACGTCATACCAGGAGCGAGAGACGGGCTACCAACTCGGCTCGTCGGGTAAGGGCAGCCGCTTGGCACGGCGCGCCGCGGTCTTGCCACTAGAGGCGCTGCATATGCAGTATAAAGCACCTGCTTTCGCAACCTACCAGGCTTAACCAAAGCAAAGCTCCCGCCAATTTTTAGGAGACCATTTACTCAACTCCATGAGCATCCAGCGTTTACACGGATCAAGTAATGCTTTTAACAAATCTTTTTGCCAGCTGCTATTCAAGACTGGAATGGGCTTCCAGAATCTATTCTCATTGAATGTGATCCAGCAAGGTTTAAAGAACGTCTGATGTCTTATCTTGCTGTATAAATTGTTTCATTTTCCTTTCGTGAGATTCTTTCTATTTATGCTTTTGTTGTCTGGTTTTTTGGATTGATTTTTTCCCCACCCATGTGAGCCATGTTGAATGTACTACTCCCCCCCCCCCCCTATGTAATAACCCCAGAGGCCTTTAAGGGTCAAATAAATGACGATGATGATGATGATGATGATATCCTCGCCGCATAAGCCATGGTTGAGAGGGAATTTCTTGTCGCCCGTACAGTACAGCGTTTGGTCAAGATTTAAGGCACGACAGATATCTTCCTGTTTATGAATTCTTTTATAGCAGAGAGCTCGTTTAAAAACAGGTTCAAGCCGCTTTCACTGTGCCTTGCGCAAGGTAAGAACTTAAATGTGCTAGGTGCTGCGCTCAGCGCTATTGATGCGCTTCATGAAGCTGGGTATAAGAGGGCGTTACACATTTGGGGAAAGTCATCTTGTCTACCGTCGCCTTACAGGAAGGCTGTGCAAATTTTGACCATGTGCGCTGTTGACGTGGCATACTATCAGCTGGAACACCCGGGTGAGCGACATGGACGAGGATAAATGATACAAAACGCAAGGCAAACAGCAGAGAGCGGTGCCTTCTGTGGCAAATGCAAGATCTATCTGTCCCTTACAAAGTAAAAAAAAAAGCTTCTGTAGAGTTCTCTAAACTCCACAATAAGAAATTTTTCCTTTCGCTTTTTTGTTATGGTCTGAGCCCGCTGAGCCCTGATGTGCGTCTTTGACACCATAACTGTAAATCACTTAATACTTGCACCACGAGCTTTAAGTTATTACTGGGTGGTTATAGGGCCTTAGAGATTGTAAAAACTAAGAGCGAAAAAATCGGCGACCAAAAGAAAAAATCCAGGGTCTAAAGGGTAAGCGGTCGCAGGAGAATACCACACGGTAATTCATGTACAGTAATAATTTACGCATCATTCGAAAGAAAAAAAACACGCACGAAAAGTTAGTGTCTCATCATCATCATCATCAGCCTTACTACGCGCACTGCAGGGCAAAGCGTCTCTTTAAATAGTTCGCCTTACGTGCTTGGTGTCATGTGTTCTTGCAAATGTCAATGTATCTGGTGACCTTGGCATTTGTACATATGTAAATAAACTTTTTTTCTAAACACGTCGCATCAGTTTAATGACTGCCTGTCGAAACTTCCTTCTCCCATGTCTCTCCAATTAACCCTGTCCTGTGCCAGTTGCGGTCACCGCATCCCTGCAAACATCTTAAAGGGACAGTGAGGAGAGCACTATTAATATTTGTTTTGTAGCAAAATCCAATAGTTCGGCATGTCATGGCTTTGTTGCCACTTGGCCGGCAGCGAAAAATGCATTTATTTCTAAGAAATTTGGATTCGAAGTTGAAAACGTTTTTCCCGCCGCTCTGATACAAACTTGGGATTCTCCTATGACGACAGAGGACTAAGTGACGTGAAATATGACGTGAAGATGACGTGACGCAGACTCCGTGATTTCTGGCGGCCAGCAGCGCGGTCTAGCAGCAGCCGAAAAGAAAGCTACCGCCGGCCGCACGTTGAAGGCATCTATCGTCTATTGCGGCCGTCGCTACAGTCGCTTCGCTTACGTTTGCACCGGCGTTTTTCCAGCGTTACGATGGATCTCGTTCTTGAAGTCGTCAACGAAGTTCTCGGAAATAGACACCTTTAGCATACCGTGTAACTTGTTACCGCTAGCGGAATACCGGGAGCCCGCCTAACGTCGGTGAGCAGGCGCTGATTGGTCCCGATGCTTCAGGTGCGCGCGTAGCTGCCGGGCACGTGGCGCCATCTGGCGACGTCAAGGAGATTTGCGCATGCATTGACTGCGCCTCAGTGATTTGTGCTTCTCGTGTCCTAGCGTTGCTAGAACCAATGGTTCTAGCAACACTGTTTTGTCCTATGACGTCATGACCGCACTTGCGAGTTTGGCCTCTGGCGGCGTAACCTGTATTTTGGTTCTTGCTCTTTTCTATGTTACAAGAGCTTTGTTGTCAGTATGAGTGGCGTTTTTGTAATCAGGAGCTGATATTCTGTCGATACAAGCCAACTTCAATTTCTCCTCAGTGTCACTTTAATCTCATCTGCCCACCTAACTCCATCACGCCCCCTGCTACGCTTGCGTCTCTGCGAATCCAATGCCTTACCCTTAAGGACCAGCGGTTATCTTGCCCTCAAATTACACGCCCTGCCCAAGCCTATTTCTTCCTCTTGATTTCGACTAGGATTTCATTAACCCGCGTTTGCTGCCTCACCCACTCCGCTCGCTTCCGGTCCCTTAACGTTGCACCTAGCATTTTTCTTTCCATAGCTCGCTGCGTTGTCCTTAACTTAAGCTGAACCCTCTTTATTAGCCTCCACGTTTCTGCCCCATAGGTGAGTAGCGGCAAGATACAGCGTTGGGATATTTTTCTTTTAAGGGATATTGGCAAACAGTCAATCATGATCTGAGAGAAACTGCTATATGCGCTCCACCCCATTCTTATTCTTCTAGTTATTGCCCTCTCGTGATTTGGATCAGCGGTCACTACCTGCCCTAAGTATATATATTCTCTTACTACTTCCAGCACCTCGCCACCAATTGTGAAGTGCTCTTCCCTTGCTAGACTGTTGAACATTACATTGATTTTCTGCATATCAATTTTTAGACCCACCGCTCTGCCCTGCCTGTCTAACTCATTGATCATGCTTTGAAGTTCATGTCCTGAGTGACTAAGCAAGGCAATGTCATCAGCGAATTGCAGATTATTTGGGTATTCTCCATTAACTCTTTCCTTAACTGTTTATACTCGTTTAGATTGCATACCCAGCCACACTTGCTATTGCAACCTGCTAAGCAGTGAATAATAAGCCACAAAGGCTCAGAAGTGAATTAGCCGAGACATCTGTCATGAATTATTTTCATATTTGCAGGTTGTCGCAGCAGGGTACTTATGTTTCAGTGTGTCCATTATAGGGAGACACTTTATATAACGATAAGCTGCATCCATCATGGATCTCTTGATATTGTTTCTGGCACTCTCACATTTTTAGTTTACGCCTCCTTCAGCCTAAGCAGGCAATAACCACAAGTGCGGCAATGTTCGAGTTGTCCAGAATAATAAAATGTTATGATCAGATAAACACAAGATATGGGAGCTGCGCGTCGTAACACAAAAACGTGTTATGGCTTGCTCTACAGTGGAACTTACATCAAATGCGAAAGTTCACAATTACAAACGGAGGTAAGCTCATTTACAAAGCTATTGGCTGCTATGTGCGCACAAAGACTCTCCACTGTCCCTGGAGCTGCGCGTCATACATTGTCCCTTAATTTCGAGCGGACGTATTCTCCCACATCGACCACAGCATCAGTATAAAGAGCATGATTTGAAAATCAATTTTGTTTTTTACCATGAGTAACGTACTCACGTAGACGCTATGTGAGCAATATTTTATTATTAACAACAGCACAATGACAGCTCTAAATTGAACTTCAAACAGTTGAGTTGAGGCCCTCCTCTAGTACCAATCAATGCGAAAGATGTCATTCTCGTCAGACACCGGAGTAAATAAAAAAAAAATAACACTGCAGTCACATACACCTAAAGTCTGCACTGAAGCGCAGCCCATATTCAGGACGGCCTCACAGAATTCCTGCACGAAGAAAAGTAGTCCGTCGTTAATACTTTTCTTGTTCCGTAAACAAGAAGCAAATAAAAAGGTTTCGTAAACAAGAAGCAAATAAAAAGAAAAATCATAAGCTCAAATTTTGATACCCGTCTTGTGTGGTTAAGCGAAACATGAAAACGCTGAGTTTCTTTGCCGTTGCAACCGTCTAGCGGAGTAATACAGGACGCCGCGGACTGTAGCCCAGAGCTACCAAATGCCGATATCTTAAGTTTCATCCTTCTTTGTGTTCACACTAAGTGCGAAGCGGCATTTATTGTTTAAAACTGACACTGCCGTCTTATGGAACTCGCCTATCTCCACCAAAAATATCCACAAAACAGAGGTGAACATCCACGCGCAGTGAACCCTGAAATGAACGAGTTACAGAGTACGTGTACAGAAACACTGTTCGCGTGAATCCTTGCTGAATTACACAGAACAACGACAGCTGATTTGAAAGGAATATCTGAAATATCTAAATGAGATATTAAATGTGGGTGCCAATAAAGTGATATGGGCTTTCAGAAAGCCGCATGAAGCCTTCTGGACAGCATAAGTTATTTTCAAATCATGAAAGCAAACCAAAGTCCATAAGATAGAATGCGTGGTGAACACGAGGTTTCAGCCAAGACCGGCGATAGCCGGCAGGTAGCGGCAAGGAAGCCGCAGAATATTCAAGGCTGGCCAGCGAGGACGAGGAAGCGCAACGATTCCTTGTGCGCCGAGCCACGATGGCAGCAGTCAAGTGCCGCATCCTGGACCAAGGATCGACCACGGCGCCCAGTGACCCGTAAGGGTCAAGAACACTTGAAATTTCTCAGAAATAAAGTTTTTCCATCCATCCATGAAGGTGGTGGGCATAGGAACCGCTGGCCGCTGCACTGAGAGTACGCGAACTAGTGTTTCATAAAAATACGTTGTACTTTAAAAACAAATGTGCACCGCATAAAAGAGATCTGAAATCTGTTTAGAAACAAAGGTGCTCTGGTCAGGAGCTACTATGGGGTAATAAATACATTTAAGCCATGCAGAATCGTAATGCATATCGTACTTTTACTGACAAGCTCATATTATGTCTGCCCAATATATTTTAAGGAAAGTGGCCTGCTATTCATACTTTGGCACATAACCACCTCACTATTTAAACCTCTTCTTATTATTTACCCCTAAAATTTTGAGAACAGAGGGTCAGTGAGAACAAATTTTAGGTCTCTCTGTTCCCGCCTCTGAATAAGCGAAGGAACAGCAGTGGCATGGCGCTTGAATATCTGAAGGCCAAAAGACAGGAACATCGTGAGAGTGCCCAAGCTGGTGCCATGGATTTTTCGTACATTATGGCCGGGCTGTTGAAGCTTAAAGCATCGAAGCATTTAGACAATTCCTTTATTTTGTTTGTATTTAAATCCTGCAATACGGTATGGAAATTTGTACAGCAGAAAATTCAAAATTAAGTAGCAGTGCACATTGCGATTACGTATCATGATGTCACGTGCGAGATGATATCTTGACCTTCTTTACAAAACTGGTTTCGTTCCAGAGAGCTGTGAGCTGGGAAATGCTTTTTTTTTCCCACCTTCAACAAGTTACTCAGAAAAAACATTCGATTCTCTCATGCTGGTTTTAATGCCTACACGCAAAGAAATTACTTCTGGATTCCATCATCATCATCATCAGCCTGACCATGCCCACTGCAGGGCAAAGGCCTCTCAAATGTCTCTCCAATTAACCCTGTCCTTCGCCAGTTGCGGCCAAAGTATTCCCGCAAATCTTAATTTCATCCGCCCACCTAACTTTTTGCCGCCCCTTCTACGTTTGCATTCTGTTGGAACCCACTCAGTTACCCTTAAGGACCAGCGGTTATCTTCTCTTCGCATTACATGCCCTGTCCAAGCCCATTTCTTCTTTTTGATTTCGACTATGATGTCATTAACCCGCGTTTGTTCTCGCACCTACTCCGCCCACTTCCGATCTCTTAACGTACACCTATCATTTTTCTTTCCATAGCTCGCTGCGTTGTCCTTAACTTAAACCCTCTTTGTTAGCCTCCACGTTTCTGCCCTATAGGTGAGTACCGGTAAGATACAGCTCCAAAAGCTGTGAAATTTCATTGTTGGAGATAAACAGTGCGTTACAGCCAACAATGCTTAACAAGGAGCTCAAGAATACCCTGCCTCACCTTCACTACTAGCTTGCCCCTATAGTTATCCACGTACTGTATGGACTAGGCTGAGGCCCGTACTTTTCTGCGGCTTCAGTGGGCTGCATTTATCTACTGCACGATGCAGTGGATAAAACCAAAGCAACTTTCATTTACCACCCTAGGAAATGAAGGCTTCTTCGGCTCTATCTACTGCGTACTGAATTAGCGCACCTTCATAACTTTCTAGTTTACAAACTCACTTCCCGATACGAACTCGAAATTCATGACCAAACGAGTTGAGGTGACGGTTTTCTTAGCTGCCCTAATGGTGTCACTTTGTGCTCGGTTCCTTCCATCCATACTGAGTGCAGGCCTTATAGACGCTTACAGCGCCGTATCATGGGGGCTGCCATCTTTGATCACGTGATCACGCCGCCATTACTCGCCTCCTGACCGCTCGGCGCACGCGTCGTCGCGGCGGCTGCTGTGTCTGATGTTTCGGTTCCGACAGGCAGTGTTTCGGCTGATACGGTTGTAAAGGAGCGGGAAGACGACACTGTGGTTGGTCCGAAGCTTCGAAGGACATGTGAAAACCCTTATTTGATCACTTTAAGCGTGAATACGTGATCGGGATTCATGGCGCGGAGAGCCGCTGAGCTCTCCGCCTGTTCGAGCCAACGGTTGGATGGCCTGAATGCTTGTATTTGCATCCACTGAAGGCTTTTCTTTATGTTTTTCTGTTATTATCTAAAACTGCAAGGTTTAATGCTCCTACGGCAGCACAGGTCGTTGTCATATTGTGTACATGCATGCAGATACCGCTCTAAAACGCTCACATCCACATCATGCGCATTTGTTTACAACTTGTTAGAGGTGCTTAGGTAACCTAAAATGTTTTCTAATGGTTTGCTAAATGCAGAAAGGCGGCAAAAATAAATGTACATACAAATTTTGCCAAATCGTGTTAGCAGTGCCACGCATCAAGCAGCTTCCACAAGCTGGCATGCAATCGTTTCCAAGGATTCCGCATATAATTGTTATAACGCGAACATGGCCACGCGTTCATGCTACACGAAGCTCACAATTATGGTAGCCGCACGTATGAAATTGTGCAGCACAGCAGCCGTGACGCAACTGTTTTATTCCGATTGTGGTTCCCGAAAACCGCGCTACTAGGAACGAAGTTCAACAGCAGCACCAAAACGGCGTGTAATACACGGACTGACGCTAAGCGTTGTCCGCTCGCACGGCTATGCACTGTACAATACACGGTAGCGGTATGTAGGAGCGTAAGTCGTCTTTTTTTTTCCTTCATAATTCAGCCTCGGGCGCTCCTTTTATGAATGGCCGCACACTTACGAGCAATAGGTAGGGTCTCAGCACACTCTACAACAAACGAAAGCACGAAGTGACGATTTCGGTGGCGGAACAGCTTGTTCATGCGGCTAGGTTGTGCACTTACCATCACAGATTTTCCAAGATCGAAACTGTTGCGTCGTAGGCACACGTCAAGCGGGTGCCCTGATCGAAGAACCACACGGGTCGGGTGCTGGCATCAGAAGAATGTTTATTGCTATCTAAGCGTATCTTTTACAGCAGCGAAAGGAAAGGAACGGCAGGGGAAGGGAAGGAGAGATATGGAAAAACGCGCACTCATAATGCGTGGTGCCGACGCGCGCAGGTCGGTCGTGAAATGAAAAGCAGCTGATACCGGTTACAACAGAAACTGTATTGGCTATCTAGCGCCGGCGAACATGTTTGTTGCGTTCGCCTGTTCGGAAACGGTGGATGGCGAACGGGCGCGAACAGGGGCAGTACGTCCTTGTGCAGTTCGGTTCCGTGAGCTCGCAAACGATTGCATCCCCACCTTTAACTCCCTGTCGCAATTCTTTCCTGCCCATCACCATCTCCTGTCCAGCGCCATCGATTTCCTGCCAGCGCAATTTAAAGAAGTTCAGCGTTCTAAGAGGCCACCGTAACCGCTTTTTAATTGCATCACTGAACACATGTCTACTGGAACCTTATTTAGTGTAAAGGAGCAGTCTCAGCCGCAAATTGAACATTCGCCGATGCAAAGAAGTGCTCCAGTGATTGAACTGTGCTGTAGTCCTCAATTCCATACCGTAGGTCGTCCCGTAATACTTGCCAAAATTCATCCAGATATATACTCTGCAGAATGCACAACCTGCGGACATTGAATAGGTTGGGGCAACCGAAAAGGAAATAAAAAAAATAGGCCCCTGCCTGCACCGTTTACACACAACAGGCTTAACCCAATTGAAAAATAAAAGAGGAGGCCCGTAGGCAAGTTGTAATTTGACCACCTGTGGGTGGAAAAATAAAATAATAGGGAAAATGCTACATTAGCGACCCACAGCCGAGAGAGCGGGCGCGGGGAGGCTCCCCTGAACTCCCCTGGGAAGTAGCGGAAAGGGAAATGGGACATGGAAAGGGAATGGGGACAGCGAGTTTTTTGCTCTGATACTTCAATTATCTCGACTCCATTACTGGCCCGCCTGGCCAGGGCAGGGAGAGCATCGAGATTGCCCAATGGTGCGGCCCCACTCACGGGATGCCCGACCACCCACCATACGCAACGGGCTCCGACCGTCGGAGACAGGAAAACCTAACACGGGGTCAGTAGCTACATGGGGCTCCTCATCGCACACTAGAAGGCCTTTCCCACCTGCCGGCTACTAGCCGTCGAAGGTTTTTCGCGGTTTTTCGGACACCGGAAGTATGTGTGATAGTCCCGAGCCAGTGGAGGTCCAGAACGTCAACGGCCTCGCGGCCTCAGAACTGGTCGCTCCGGGGGGTCCATCTGTGCTTCCTCCAACCATCCATGCACTTATTTCCTCTCCTAGCTTACTCTTCTCCTACTGAGGAGAGAGTGTTCAAGGCTGGGCGACCGGGCCACTAACCAAGAACGTGGCTTAGGATGAGATGACCCGGGCCTACTCCACCGGTACTCCACACATCTTCGGTTTTCGCCAGACTCTTACGAGGCAATACTAAGCCCTCATCCCCCGGCATCCCGCAGGCGGTTAAGCCTGCGGCCGGCCGTAAGGCCGCTTCCCCGAGGCGGCGGTCCTCAGAGCCTGGCCACTATGAACCCCCGCGCGGACCTGGTTTCTCCGTAACCAGAAACCGACGCGTCGGTAGCCAGACTTGCACGCCCCCGCGCGCAGAGGAAGGAAGGTAGCATGTATTTGAAAACCTTTTGGCGTTTTGACATGCCTTCGGGGCCGGATTTCGTGGGTCCAACCTGAGTATAAACCCAGGCCTGCCTCCGCTCAGGCATCGGACCTCACGTGCACGACTGGCCCTCACAGTCGTCTGGGAGTCGCTGCCACTCCCATTGGGGGTTTGCATCCCCAGAGGATGGGTCCCGGCCATCCCATCCCCACTGCTGGCATTGCACCGAAACAAAGCCTAGTAGCCGAAACTACACCGGCCCGTATTCGGTGGCGGGGGGGGCCACGAGCAGGCTGCACAGTCAGATTTCCCCCCCAACCTGCGGACAGTATGCTAACCTCGACCACATCATGTGCGCCTGCAGTACGAATCCTTTAAGCGGAATAACCACGGAGGAGCAGTGGGAGACCGCGCTGCGCAGCTCGGACCTGTGGCAGCAAAATTTGCCCACAGAGAGAGCTCACCACGTCGCCGAGATCCAAGAGATAAAGGCTACCAAGCGACAGTAGCCCGCCTGCGCCAGAAGAGAGCCTTCCTCTTCAAAAACTTTAAAAATTAAGTTTATTCTCTCTCTCTCCCCTGTTCAATTTAAGGATGTCACTGGGCAACAATAATTCAACTTTCGCCATGCTCTTAAACTTTGCTCATGATGATCATGGACACAGTTCTTGGTGTTCTTACAAGATGTTTTTGTTGATCTAACACGACTCCCTGCGTATCATCCAAACTGGAATTTTCGCAGCGCGAGGAACTGATAGGCCCCTTCAGTTACAAAAAAAGTCACCGACATAGAAAAGAAGCGTGTGTTGGTACCGGCTCAAAAGGGTGAATATACAATTTTCCGCTAATTTATTAAATTAGCACTTGAATGCTCCATACATTCAATATGCACTTGTGCGCTTTCAGCCAAATCATGCATGAAACTTGGTTAGTTGTCTGCGCTTTTAATTGCGTTTTCCTGATTCAGGTTGGCTCTGAAGTAGACGCATTTAAATTGATATGAACCCAGTTTGTGTGGCTGATCTGTATTTTATTGAAAACCTTTGTCATTAATGTGAATGCGTGACTTGAGGTATGATGTGTGAAGTACATGCTAATGGACTGTAGAATGCTTGCCATCCTTATTACGTTGCGTTTTCACTTCTGAAAAAACTTAGCCGTATGCGTTTAAATGTCACTAATTGGTAAGCGCCTATCTCGTATTTGTGGAATACTTAGACCTGAAATGTATACGAATGAACAGAAGTAGTCTGTGCATGCTGGCTTGTGCATGCAATTCATTTTGATGATTAATGCTTCCTTCTTTTACGCATCTGTTGCTGCACTGTGCTAGCCAGTGACGTATGGATGCCTGATATTTAGCTTTTGCCATTGTTCTTCATTTTCTGCATCAAGTATTTTTAAAATAGCTTCTGAATGAAAAAAAATGTTTCTTAATTGTCTTTAGGACAGCATCATGACTCGCAATAATTGTTTTCATATATTCATCTATTAGCACGACATGTATGCTTTAGTGCGTTATGGGAAGAAAGTGGCTATGGTGGCTTCGGACTAACAATTCTCTTGGTCTTCAACAAGGAATAGTGCACTCAGAAATTAGTACGCTACGAGACTCTTTAGTTTTTTTCATCGTTGTGTCGAAATGAGGGGACGAGGCAAAACGTTCGGAGGTTCACGGCATGACTGTCTCCGAAGAATTTTTGAACTGCCACGCGAGGCTTTCGATATTCATTCGCGAGCGTGACTGTAAGACAGTCGACGGGAGCGCGGTTGTCGCATATTATTTTTGGAGGCCCAGTGCCCAAGACGAAAGACAGTACTACGGGATCCAAATCACAAGTGCGATGCTTTCTGTGCGATAAGGCGGGACACAATGCGTCGGACTGCCCGACGCGGCCGAAACAACCGTACTGCACGTTCTGTCGCAAGCTAGGTCATGCTGTACAGTCTTGCAGGCGCAAAAACCCAGGAGATCGCGAGGCGTCAACCTGTTGTATGCATACTGCCAGTCTTCCGTTTGAATTGCGGCCTGATATCACCAGTGTCGATGCAGGTTACCAGCCAACGGTCTTCAGTGTCAGTATGACGGTGCAGGAAGGCGAGCTTTTCGGGCAGCCGGTTCCTGTTTTGCGGGATACTAGTACCAACAGTATCGCGGTGCGTAGCGACCTGGTTCCCGAAGCGGCTTTTACTGGTAATAGAGCTACTATGCTCCCGGCGGATGGCAGCAGTTTGGAGGTCCCAGAGGCGGCGGAGGTGCTGATCTCGTCGCCATATTTTTCAGGCAAGTCCATCACTCGGTGCTTGAAGATTTCACTGTACGACGTCATCATGGGAAATGTACCAGGCGCCCAGGACCCATTCTCCATGAACCGAACGGTGCCACCAAGACATCTGACTTTTCCCGAATGGGATAGGAGAGACTGAAGGCTCTGCCATGCTGGGGACGGCAAAGGTTCCTGTGGTGTGCAGGGACGTGTCCATCAACGCGTTGGAGGTGTCGAGACCCACGTTCAAGGAACAAAAGGAGAACGCAACATTGGATGTGTGCCGGAACAAAGTCGGCGAGACTTATCCTGGCAAGAACACCACCGCCTATATGTTACAATTCGAAGACGGAATTCTATTCTGTTCGTTCCAGTGCTGTCCAGGACAAACGATACAGCAGGCCATGGTACCGAAAAGCCTGCGTCATCAAGTCCTTACACTTGTGCATGAAAGTGCTCTTTCTCCGGGCATTAGGGCATCCGCAAGACAACTGATGGGGTGCTCAGCGAGTTTTATTGGTCACGTATGCAGGCGGATATCAAGAGATTCGTAAAGTCTTGGGACGTATGCCAGTGGACTCTACCAAAACTGAAAGTAGCGAGTGCCCCGCTGGGTCGTCTACCTCTCACTGATACACCGTTTGAGCGAGTAGCTGTAGACCTGATCAGACTACTGCACCCTACTTCATCCAAGGGAAAGCACTATATTCTTACGTTGGTAGACTTTCTGTGTGATCGAGCCTCGAGCTTTTTGTCGGCGTTAATGGGGGAAATTAAAAAAATACCCGCGATGAAGCACCTGTATTCAACACCATACCTATGGCCTGGTGGAGCGATTTAATGAGACGTTGAAGAGCATGCTCTGCAAGTTGACACAACAACAGCTCACAGCTTGGGACCGATACCTCGCGCCTCTGCTCTACCTCGCGTAGAGCAGGGCGGCCTGGCGTGTTAGGCCGCTCTTCACACCAACATGCTAAAAGCTGCTTCACATCAGCATGCTAAAAAGGCAAGAAGAGCGCCAGCCTGCGACGGCTCTCCAAGCGTCGTCATTCGTCGTCATTCGTCGTCATTCGTCGTCGTGGAAGAGGAGTCGGTGCAATCTATACCGACCTTCGCTGTGAAGCCAGGGGTCGGCGTGGAAGCCACGAAGAGCCCCACTGCTTTAGGTAGTGCCCAGGTGCAACGCATCCGCAACCCTAAAGGGCGAAAATGCGCCACCGAACATAGACAGCAAAGTTTTCAACATGTGGAGCAAAAAAGTGAACCTAAGAAAGAGGCTAAAAGGCCAGCGATCGAACCGCAATATCAGAAGGGAACTAGCCAAGCACAACAAAGAAATAGAAACAATGAAACTAAATGAACAAGGCTGGTGCAGCAGATGCGACAATATGCCGAAGGGCATGAGCCTTTCTAAAACCTGGAATATCCTGACACACCTGCTGGATCCGGAAAAGTCAAAAACACAGGCAAACAAAAAAGAAATTAAAGCGAGACACAACTTCGAAGGGATCACACAGGCAACCTGAACAGAAATTGAATAAAACGTACGTACGCC
This sequence comes from Amblyomma mixtum, assembly GCF_055824585.1. Classification (NCBI taxonomy): domain Eukaryota; kingdom Metazoa; phylum Arthropoda; class Arachnida; order Ixodida; family Ixodidae; genus Amblyomma; species Amblyomma mixtum. The sequence goes on from NC_143012.1 coordinate 90,000,476, forward strand.
AGGTGGACAACGCGCCGCCACCAAAATACACAAGAGAACCCAATACGGACCTAGACGCCTACATCACGGAAGCCGAGACGCGAGCAGAGATTATTGGCCTAAAAAATAAATCGGCTCCGGGGCCAGATTGGATTCAAACCCGATACTCAGAAACCTTGACGACGCATCATTCTCGGCTTTAACCAAATAAATGGACTAAGCAAGGGGCACCGACAGCGTCCCGCGAACGTGGAAAAAGGGACGTCGTTCTCATTCCCATACCAGGCAGACCACCCAAGCTAGAAAACATCTTATGGAGCATGTAGTGATGACATCATTACATGGAGAAAGATTTTTGGGGTGGGGTTTAACGTCCCAAAGCGACTCAGGCTATGAGGGACGCCGTAGTGAAGGGCTCCGGAAATTTCTACCACCTGGGGTTCTTTAACGTGCACTGACATCGCACAGCACACGGGCCTCTAGAATTTCGCCTTCATCGAAATTCAGCCACCGCGGCCGGGATCGAAACCGCGTCTTTTGGGTCAGCAGCCGAGCGCCGTAACCAATGAGCCACCGCGGCAGGGAGGTCCTCTGGCCGCACGAAATGGTCGGTTCCAGAACGGGCCTCAGCACGCAAGATGTCATGCTTAGACATGATCGAATGGAAACACGACGCAGTACTCGCCGGGCTGCAAGACATAGGATTGGTTGGTTGGTTTATGTCATTTAACGTCCCAAAGCGACTAAGGCCATGAGAGACGCCGTAGTGGAGGGCTCCGAAAATTTCGACCGCCTGGGGTTCTTTAACCTGCACTGACATCGCACACTACAAGGGCCTGTAGAAATTCAACCGCCGCGGCCGGGATCGAATCCGTGTCTTTCGGGTCAGCAGCTGAGCACGATAACCACTGAGCCACCGCGACGGCTGCAAGACATAGGAGTAGGTGAGAAAATTACATCAAAGACTTCCTCTCAAACAGAGAAATAGTCATGAAATTCCAACGCAATCAATCCCCCACGACCAAACCAAGGTGCAAGGGCACCCCTCAGGGCTCCGCCCTATCCCTGTTTCTGTTTAACTTAGCAATGAGAGCACCCACCCTCCCCCCCCCCACACACACACACACACCATTACTAAATTGAACAAAGGACGCGACGCGGAGACAGGCCAAAAACTGCAAGCTGCCGCAGACACAGCAGACAGGCACACCGAAGACAAAGGCCTATCATGCTCCCCGGAAAAATCGGAATTTTTCATCTACAGCCCTGGGAAAAAGAAAGACGTAAACATAAAAATCGAGGTAGAAAGCAAGACCGTCCAATTTCAAGGGAACAAGCGCCCCGCCGCGGTGGCTCAGTGGTTATTTATGGTGCTCGGCTGCCGACCCGAAAGACGCACGTTCCATTCCGGCCGCGGCGGTCGAATTTCGATGTAGCTGAAATTCTAGAGGCCCGTTATTGTGGGATGTCAGCGCAGGCTAAAGAACCCCAGGTGGTCGAAATTTCCGGAGTCCCTCATTACGGCGTCCCTCATAGCCAGAGTCGCTTTGGGACATTAAACCCCATAAACCAAATCAATCCGAATATGTCACGCCACACCCTTTCTAAACATCGAAAAATTGGCGGGGATTAGCTTTGGTTAAGCCTGGTAGGCTGTGAAAGCGAGCGCAGCGCCTCTAACGGAAGGAACACGGCGCGCCGCGTCTAAAGAAGGAGCGCAGTGCGCAGCGTCTACAGGTCATGCGTGGCTACCGGCCGCCGCTGCGCGACGACTCGACATGGTAACCCATCTTACCCTGGTATGACGTCACGCTATGACGTCACTAGGCATGGCATGACGTCAAAGGTCATTCTAAATGTCACGCGTGGCAACCGGCCGCCGCTGGGGGTTGGCAGCCCTCGGGCTGCGGTCGTGTATCTGTTTTTTCAGCCAGCGTCCGTTCCCGCGGACGCGGTTGTTGCGACGCGCGTCTTTACTCTCTTTTACTCCGTCCTCTTATCTTTCAACTCTCTTCTATCTGCATGTGGCAGCGGTAGTGGCTCGGCTTGAGCCAGTTGGCAGGCTTGTGCACTTTTCCTTTTCACCGTTCTCTCAGACGCAACCAACCAGCAACCAACCGGCCGCCGATGCGCGACGACTCGACTTGGTAGCCCATCTCTAACCCTGGTATGACGTCAGAGGTCATTCTAAAGGGCAAACGTGGCTACCGGCCGTCGCTACGCGAAAGGCCGTTCATGAGCGCAGTAATGCTTTCGCAATAAAAAGCGAAACGCGACAGAATCGACGCCATAATTAGGTATGAACCCGAACGCGGCGGCCCGGTTTCGATGGGGGCGAAACGCCCGTTGCTTAAAAGGTGTCCACTGCTCTAGGGTTCTAGTTATGCGTCTTTCCTTTGCTTTCAAAGCTACTGCGCTCTATCGGGATTCACCTGTCGTTTCGTTGGAAATGTGGCATGGGCTTTGGTTATAAAGGTCATACTTGCGGCCACCGCGATATTGGCTATACGTATAGGGTAATGAAGTTTTCGCTTCAAAAACCGTGTCCTGACCCGCCGCGGTGGCTCAGTGGTAAGGCGCTCGTCTACCGAGCCGGAGTACCCGGGTTCGAACCCGACCGCGGCGGCCGCGTTTCGATGGAGGCGAAACGCAAGAGGCGCCCGTGTGGTGTGCGATGTCAGTGCACGTTAATCATCCCCAGGTGGTCTAAATTATCAGGAGACCTCCACTACGGCACCTCTTTCTTCTTTCACTCCTACCTTCCTCTCTTCCCTTACCGCGCGGTTCAGGTGTCCGCCGAGATATGCGAGACAGACACTGCGCCATTTCCTTTCCTAAAATCCAATTTACCACATGAAATGCTTTTAGCTCCCGTTGTCGGCAGTGTGGTGACGTCACGCCGAGACCGAGAGCCAACATCCGGGCACTGAATTCCACACATCCGGAAGCTGAAACGAGAGCATCCGGGCACCGTACGAGATTTAACGAGACTCTCTAAGCCCTCCTACAGGACCGGCATTCAAGCGCCGGTAGCTTCGCCCCGAATGAATGAATGAAAAACTTTATTGTACAAGGGTTCTTTCTCGCAGCGTAAGTGGAGCCCTCAGTCCAGGGCCCCAGCGGCCTTTGCAGTCTTGCGAGCCCTGTCGATCAGCTTGAGCTGCTCTTCAGGCTTCGAGCTGGACAGCGCAGCCTCCCACTGCTCCGAACGGGTGGTGGCGTTCCTCCCTTCCTGTATGGTGCGGTTCGGGTGTTTACCGAGATGACAGAGAATTACTGCGCCATTTCCTTTCCTCAAAAACCCTTGCGTTCAAAGAGCAAGGCATCGCACCGAACGAGTGGTGGCGTTCCGTGGACTGCCTGGCAGCGCTACAACACGCTGTCGCGTTCCACTCCTAAAGGCGAAGCTTAAGCTTCATTAATCAGAAGTTAATTAGTATTAGTCATTAATCAGTAATTAGTCATTAATTAGTAATTTGCCATTACTTCGTCATCAATTATGTGTGACGTAATCGAGTGGTGACGTCACCAGTGTGACATAGGCAAAGTGGTACAAATAACCGAGGAATGAAAACAACGACTAAAAACATGAAAGTCATACAGAAACCGGATACAGCTGACGAGGCAGGGCGGAAGACATTCCCCAGACACTCACAGGAAACGATTGCGTCCACATGGATCAGTGCACAGTAGGCGTGGTGTGGTGTGGTGTGGTGTGGTGAACACTAGACCCATTTCAAGATTTTGAATACTACCATCTACAACCAATTTGTTATGCCCGTAAGCATTTCATGCTTACTCTACTCTCGGTTGCGGTAGAGGCAGAGATTTTATTTTGACTCTAGTTTCTGGGCGGTATTTGCTAATTAGTTTTGTGGCCGGGGGAACAACGTTTCCTGGGCTTCATCGTCATCTGACGTACTCAAAACAGATTGAGAACGAATAGGGGGACGTCCTCAGGACAACACAACGTCTTCAAATATAGACATTCTCCCTAAAAACTAATTTTCACCAACAAACAGTAAATAGAAAATTTTGGTTTATTAGGGTTTAACGTCCCAAAGCAACTCAGCTATGATGGACGCCGTCGTGAAGGGCTCCGGAAGCCTCATCCCCCCAGACGAAGCGACCTAGGAGGGTTCTTTACGTGCTCTGACATCAATTACACGGGCCTCTAGAATTTCGCCTCCAACAGGAACAGAATATACTACCCGCCGCCGTGGCTCAGTGGTTAAGGCAGTCGGCTACTGAGCCAGATTACCAAGGTTCGAACCCATCCGCGACGGTCGCCTCTCGATGCAGGCAAACGCGATCTGCCGCGGTGTGTCAGTGGTGAGGGTGCTCGGCTGCTGAGCCGGAGTCCCGGGTGTGATCCGGACCGTGGCGACCGCGTTTCGATGGTGGCCCCTTTAATGTTGTTGCGACTGAGAGAAGGATGAAAAGGAAATTGCGCGGGCCTGCCAACTGGCTCAAGCCGAGCCACCACCGCTGCAACGTGCAGTTAGAGGAGAGTTAAAAGATCAGAGGAAAGAGAAAAAGAAAAGAAAAGACGCGCGTCGCAGCAACAACCGCGTCCGCCGAAGCGGACGCTGGCTGTAAAAACAGATAAGCGGCTGTAGCTGCACTCGCTTCACCTCCTCCTCCCGCCCCTTTAAGATCCCGAGGTGGTCGAAATAGTTAACGGAGTCCTCCACTACGCCACCTCTTTCCCTCTTTCTCTTTTCACTCCCACATTCCTGCCTTCCCTTAAAGGCGCTCATCGAGTGTGTTCAGCGAGATGTGAGCCAACCACTGCACCATTTCCTTTAAGAACCCACATCTGCTGGGCGATGTCAGTGGAGGTTGAACATTCCCAGGCGGTCCGAATTATTCGGGAGCCCTTCACTGCAGCGCCTCTTCCTCTCTCTTTCTTTCACTCCCAATGTTTTTTTCACTCCATCTTTCCTCCTTTCCCTTAAGGCGCGCTTCGGGTGTTCAACGAGGTGTGAGACCATCACTGCGGCCTTTCCTTTCCTCGAAAACCAGTAATCCACTAGGTGACCCTCGAGTGTGGTGATAACGGTGAAACAGCTCAGAAAGAAATTAACAAATATAGCTAGGCGCATTTCCTCGTGCGGCGAGGTAGCGACGCAGGCGTCACGTGATAAGACAGGGAAGTCATGTGACTTCTTCGTAAGAATGGCCACGAAAGCAGAGCAACAGTCAGCCGGGCGGCTTGGTGGCGTTTGATTTGCTATGTTCACCGGGCGTTCCGATTGCGTACATACAGGACATGAAAGAGCGTTTGGAGGCTTGCAACGCAGTGCTTACTGACCGTGTTCCGAACTGTTCTCCGACAACCTTGCTTTTGATAAAAGGCATGAAATGTAAACGAATCGCTCGAAGCGAGCCGACGGGGGTGATTCAGGCAAGTAGTCTACTTTCTTCTGCACCATTTATAATTTCAGATAAAGAAGTCGCTGTGCTGCTGACGGTGCCTTAACAGTAGTCCGTCGCATGCACCACATGGTTGGTATAGTACCATTGAGTGCTTTTGGTTTTAATTCTTTGAAAGGTATTCATTAGTCTCGTCAGCGGTATTCAGTCGCGGATGCTTGTAGGCGGTCGAATTTGGATGGAGGAGAAATTCTAGAGGTCCGTGTATGTACTGTGCGATGTCAGCGCACATTAAAGAACCCGGGGTGGTCAGAATTTCCGGAGCCCTTCACCCAGGCGTCTCTCATAGCCTAAGTCCTTTTGTGGCCTTAAACCCCCACAAACCTGTAAGCTTAGAGATATTCGCCACGGAGGTCGTAACGACCACGTGTCAATGCCACGCTCACGAAATACCGTTCGCCCTCGTCGACATTTCTGCTGTTGCGACTGAAGGAAGGGAATTAATGAAAAGACCCGCCCACTAGCTCTAGCTTAGCCATAAAATCTCTGTGGCGGGCAGAGGAGATCAATGAATGAATGAATGAATGAATGAATGAATGAATGAATGAATGAATGAATGAATGAATGAATGAATGAATGAATGAATGAATGAGGCTATGAGGCGACTGAGGCTATGAGGGACGCCGTAGTGAAGGGCTCCGGAAATTTCGCCCACCTGGGGTTCTCTAACGTGCACTGACATCGCACAGTACACGGGCCTCTAGAATTTCGCCTCCATCGAAATTCAACCGCGCGGCCGGTATCGAACCCGTGTCTTTCTGGTCAACTGCCGAGTGCCATAACCACTGAGCCACCGTGTGTATAACAGCGACAACGTTGGTTTTTAGGCGAAAGCCTATAATGCCTCATACTGTCGTTAGCAGCCGTGTCGGCAGCCGCGTCGGCAGTTGTGTCCGCGTTTCGGCGTCACTACTCAAAAAAAAACTGCCGAGGCTGAGAATCGAACCAGAGCCTTCGGCATTCGAAGTCATTAACTACTCATTTGGCACTTAACTAGTCATTAACCACTCATGACTAGTTAGTCATGATTGGTTAATAACTAGTGATGACTAACCAGTCATGACTGGTTAGTCATTAGTCACTCATGACTAGTTAGCCATGAGTCATTAGTCATGACTAGTCATGACTGGATAGTCATAAGTCATTGTTAGTCGTGACTGGTTAGTCATGACTAACCATGACTAATTAGTCATTACGTGTTAGTCATTAAGCAGTCATGACTAGTTATTAACCAGTCATGAGTACTTATCACTGGTTAATGACTGGTTAGTCATGACTGGTCTCTCATGGCTGGTTAGTCATGACTGGTCTCTCATGGCTGGTTAGTCATGACTAGCTAGTCATTAACCCGACATTAACTAGTCATGAATAGTTAGTAATTAACCAATCATGGCTACTTAGTGAAAAACCAATCATGAATAGTAAGTCATGGGTCATGACTATGACCCAATTAGTCATGGCTAGCCAAACCAAGTCGCCCCATGCCGCCTCCTGTATGCCCACGGCCGTGCAGCCAATGTCGCGTGGCAAGGCCTCGCGCACTATAGGTCGTCAAAGTGGCCCCTGAATTTTTAAGAACAGATACTCCAGGGCAGTGCCTATGCTTCTAAATCGGCAGCCTTATTGTCGTCCTCGTAGGTATGGTGTGACAGAGCAATCTCTCGGAGAGGGCTTCTGGCGACGAAGATGGTGTTCGTAGTGCCAGTTAAGTGCCGCGTCCGTGTAGTGTGAAGGCTCAAAGAGTAGCGCGTCGGGTCTTTGTACCATGTGTGTTTGAAGCGGAAACTTCACTACGCTAGGTAAATGGTCACCGTGTCTAGAAAGGTCCATAACTGGCCCCCAGAGACAGTGGGCAATTTAGTCGCGCTTTAATCTACAGAGAATGCCGCCGTGGCTCAGTGGCTAAGGCGCTCGTCTACCGAGCCGGAGTACTCGGGTTCGATCCCGACCGCGGCGGCCGCGTTTCGATGGAGGCTGAAGGCAAAAGGTGCCCGTGTGCTGTGCGGTGTCAGTAATCGTTAAAGACCCCCAGGTGGTCGAAATCATTCCGGAGACCTCCACTACGGCGCCTCTTTCTATCTTCTTTCACTCCCACCTTCCTTCCTTCCTTCCTTCCTTCCTTCCTTCCTTCCTTCCTTCCTTCCTTCCTTCCTTCCTTCCTTCCTTCCTTTACGGCGAGATTCAGGTGTCCACTGATATATGCGAGACAGGTACTGCGCCATTTCCTTTCCTCAAGAACCAGTGATCATTATTATTAATCTACGAAACCGATGAAGGGCGGAAGCTTAGAAAGAGAAGGAACGGCGCATAAACTGGCCCCATGGGGCAGTGCCTACCTTAGTCGCGCTTTATTTAAGCTGCAAAACCGACGAAGAACACTCGCTCCGAAAGCAAAGGAAAGGCACATAACTGCCCCCTCGGACAGTGGACACCTCAGTCGCGATTTAAGCTACGAATGCGATGCGGGAGGTTAGAAAAAAATTGCCGACGATTACATTAGTTCCTAATGCGAAATTTGAGCGCAGCGCGTTTCGATGGACGCGAAACGCAAGAGGCGCCCGAGTGCTGTGCGATGTCTGTGCACGTTAAAGATACCCAAGTGGTCGAAATTATTCTGGAGACCTCCATTACGGCGCCTCTTTCTATCTTCTTTCACTCCCACGTTCCTTCCTTCCTTCCCTTACGGCGAGATTAAGGTGTCCGCCGAGATATGTGAGACAGGTACTGCGCCATTTCCTTTCCTCAAAAACCAGTTATCACTATTATTAATCTACGAAACCTATGAAGGGCGGAAGCTTCGAAAGAGAAGGAACGGCGCATAAACTGGCCCCATGGGACAGTGCCTACCTTAGTCGCGCTTTAAGCTACAAAACCGACGAACACCACTCGCTTCGAAAGCAAAAGAAAGGCACATAACCGCCCCCTCGGACAGTGGACACCTCAGTCGCGATTTAAGCTACGAATGCGATGCGGGAGGTTCGAAAAAAATTGCCGACGATTACATTAGTTCCTAATGCGAAATTTGAGCGCAGCGCATTTTGATGGACGCGAAACGCAAGAGGCGCCCGTGTGCTGTGCGATGTCTGTGCACGTTAAAGATACCCAAGTGGTCAAAATTATTCCGGAGACCTCAGCTACAGCACCTCTCTCTCTCTCTCTCTCTCTCTCTCTCTCTCTCTCTCTCTCTCTCTCTCTCTCTCTCTCTCTCTCTCTCTCTCTCTCCTTTCATTCCAGCCTTCCTTCCTTCCCTTACGGCGCGGTTCAGGTGTCCGCCGAGATATGTGAGACAGATAATGCGCCATTTCCGTTCCTCAAAAACCATTTTACCAATTTCGCGCAGCTCATTAGGTGTTTTCTGGCGAAAGCCTTTAATGCATCATACTGTCGTTAGCAGACGCGTAGGCAGGAGTGTCTACAGACGCGTCGGCAGGAGTGTCTACAGACGCGTCGGCAGCCGTGTCGACAGACGCGTCGGCAGGAGTGTTGACAGACGCTTAGGCACCCGTGTCGACGACGCTTAGGCACTCGTGTCGACGACGCGTAGGCAGCCGTGTCGACGACGCGTAGGCAGCCGTGTCGACGACGCGTAGGCAGCCGTGTCGACGACGCGTAGGCAGCCGTGTCGACAGACGCGTCGGCAGGAGTGTCTACAGACGCGTTGGCAGCCGTGTCGACAGACGCGTCGGCAGGAGTGCTGACAGACGCTTAGGCACCCGTGTCGACGACGAGTCGGCAGCCGTGTCGACAGACGCGTCGGCAGATTCGTCCGCCTTTCAGCGTCACTGCTTTAAAGGCTCAAGGTTCCAGCGTGAATAAAGGCGCATCTAGTGAATGCATGGGCTTCATAAATAAAATAAAAGGAGTAAAGTCAAGAAAAAGAAAATAAAAAAATAAAAATAAGAAAGCAAACAAAAAAGAAAAATAAGATGTGATAATAAAAAAATATATATATATAATTAAGAAAAGGAACAAAAATAAATAAAAGCAAGATACGAAAAATAAGAAAGTAAATACAAACAAACAGTGGCCAGGAAGCGCTTTCGCCTTGCAGCACTTTAGAGAGCCAAAGTGCCCCCTGAATTTTTTTTAAATAAATTGAGGCAAAGAATTCCAGCAAGAAATGTATGTTCAAATGCAGACAACTTAATTTTCACGCACATTCCTTCAATAAACACTCCTCTAACAACCTACCCTGCCACCCTGGAAGGTGGCAGTAGGTTCGCTCACCGTTGTCAGCACTAACGCATGCCGCCCGCATCTCTCTCTCATCACCCCACGTAAGCGCAATTCAGGTGTCTATTGACCAAGGGAGCGAGTTATGCGCACTTCCTTCCCTTAAAACGATCAGAATGCAAATAGTTGTCAGCGCCAACGCCAATTAACGCACAATGAACGCCGACAGCCAATGGCTTCAGCTCCGCGTTTCTGGCACAACGTTGTCAATGCCACAACGCGTGCAGCGCACATCTGTCACTAGCGCCACACAGATTAAAGCACGACTGAGGTGTCCACTGTTCAAAGAGGGCAGTTATGCGCCTTGGCTCTGCTTTCCAAGCTTGTGCTCCGTTGTTTTCGCAGCTTAAAGGTGTCCACTGCTGGTTACGAGGGACAAGGGCACGGCGACGCCGCGCAACGCATAAACGGGCGCCAGAGCTGCGCTTTAAAACTAAGGCCGCATAACTTGCACGATTGAGGTCTGACACCTATATTAAGGCGAAAGCCTTTTATGGCTCATACTGTCTTGACCAAAAAGTGTTAGCAAATTTGTCCGCGTTTCAGATTGGTCGACCTGGTCCTGACGTCACTGCATGCGAATATTGAATATTGACGGGTGTCCATCGAAATATGAGACAGTTACTGCGTAATTTCCTTTCCTCAAATACAATTTTTATTTTCTTCATTACGACCTCTCTTTCTCTTTCTTCTTTCACTCCAGTTGCTCCCTTCCTCTCCTCCAATGAAATTCTAGCCGCCGCGGCCGGGATCGAACCCGCGTCTTTTGGGTCAGCAGCCGAGCACCATAGCCACTGAGCCACCGCGGCGGCCGAAAGGGCCGAACGGGTGGTGGCGTTCAAGGCGTTCCGTGGACTCCCTGGCAGCGCTACTACACGTTGTCGCGTTCCACTCCTAAAGGCAAAGATTAAGCGTCATTAATTGGCAGTTAATTAATGAACCAACAGAATGTGAACAGTGTTGGTCAAATGTATAGTGGAATCCCCCAAGGTGGAGTAAATTTGTTATAAGGGAGTAATTACTCATTGACATTCACCCAAGCGCAGCCATACGGCTACAAAGGAAAGCTATACAGCTTTCTCAGAAACTTCGTAGTTAAAGAAAATTCGTCCTGGTCCGGGGTTCGAACCCGGCACCACCGCTTCCCCGGAGCAGTCGCTCTACCAACTTTATTTATTTATTTATTTATTATTCCTCAAAGGTCCAGAAGGACATTACATGAGGGGTGGGCTGACAAAATTCTATTATTTTGGACACAGATGATCTTCGATGGCGGATTTGAAAAGGACTGGTTTGATGATGGTCGCCACTATCTGAGCTAACCGGGACGAATTTTTTCTTTAACTACGAAGTTTCCGAGAAAGCTGTATAGCTTTCCTTTGTAGCCGTATGGCTGCGCTTGGGTGGATGCAAATGAGTAATTACTCCCTTATTAGAATGTGAACAATCGCGTGGCAGAAGGCCGCCGGCGTTCATTGTGTTCACTGGCGTTGGCGTTCGCATTTTAGACCGATCATTTCAAAGAAAGTGCGCATATAACTTTGGCTCCCTGGGCCAGTGGACAGACGCCTGAATCGCGCTTTGACGTACGTAGGGTGGTGAGAGAGATGTGGGCTGCATGCGTTTGCGCTGACAGCGTTGTGGCAGACACGCGGCACTGCTGCAAATGGCCGCAGCGTTCATTGTAACTACCAGCTACCAGGATGGCAGGGCGGCCGGCGCGCTGCCTATCCAGTGCCCGGAAAGCACTCAACATTAGAAGCTCCAAGCCGCGTATAGCTGCTTGGGGGTAGTAGTTTTTAGAATGCTAGTTCTAAATGTGAATTTTGCCTGGTTGTCAAGGTCACTATCAAGCGTTAGAACGACACAGCTACCCCCGCATTGAGGAAATTGTGGAAGTGTCCTTCCACAATGGTCAAGTGTCCTTGACCAGTGTATTATGCAAAGTTTTAGAGCATGTGTTTTATACTAGTATTATGAATCATCTTAGTATACATTCATTATTAAATACTAATCAACATGGCTTTCGCAGTGGTTACTCGTGTGTCACCCAGCTTACCGAATTTGTACATGACCTGTCAAGTGCTTTAGATAAGGGATATTCTGTTGACTGTATTTTTCTAGATTTTAAGAAGGCCTTTGACGTTGTATCACATTCCTTATTAATACAAAAATTATACTGGTACAACATAAATGAGAACGTTATTAGGTGGATAAAAGAATATTTGAGCGTTAGGCGTCAATGTGTTGTTGTCAACGGGAAACAATCGCATGAGGTGGCTGTAACATCAGGGGTGCCTCAGGGATCCGTCTTGGGCCCATTACTGTTCATAATTTACATGAATGACATCTTTTCAGGTATTTCTTCATACATGCGTCTTTTTGCGGACGATTGTGTATTGTATAGAATTATTAACGATCAAAGTGACTGCGATGCATTACAACAGGATTTGTGTAAAGTGGCCCAGTGGTGTGAGAACTGGAGAATGCATATTAACTTACAAAAATCTGTACATATGTGTTTCACTAAAAAGAAGGTTCCCCATATTTTCACTTATAACATAAATAATAGCAGACTGCTTTCAGTGTTGGAATTTAAATATCTTGGTGTATATTTAACAAGTTCAATGTCTTGGCATCGTCACGTGCATTTCGTTACTGCCAAAGCCTGTCGTGTTTTAGGTTTCCTGCGACGTAACGCTAAACTTTTCCCTTTAAAGACTAAAGAACTGCTGTATGATACAAACGTTAGAAGCATACTTGAGTATGCTTGCACTGTCTGGGATCCGAAAACCTTGCTTGACGTTCAAAAGCTAGAAAAAGTTCAGAATTTGGCCGTTCGTTTTGTTTTCAATAACTATGGGCGATATTTTAGTGTAACGAGCGCGAAAAAATCTTTGGGTTGGGACTCACTTCAAAAACGTAGGAAAGTACTGCGTTTAAAATTATTTCATAATATATTTCATTCTAGAACTGGAATAGACAGAACCAAATATATAGCCAACCCTGATTACGTGTCTTTACGTAGAGATAATTCACTTAAAGTTAAAGAATACAGGTGCCGGACTGACCTTTTTAAAATGTCTTTTTTCCCAAAAACGGTTTCGGAATGGAACAAGCTGCCTGAGGAAGTAGTGTCCATATTATCAAATGATTCATTTTCTTCCATGCTGTGACATTTTTTGTGTATAATAATTCCGTGTTCTTTCTATCTCATTGTTATCTTTTTTTTTTGTAACCACCTGCACGCGGTGGCATTTGTGTACTTTTTCTTCTACCCCCCCACTGTAATGCCAGCCAATGGCGCTGTGGGTATGATGATAAATAAATAAATAAATAAATAAATAAATAAATAAAGAAGGAAGTGTGAAAGACGTGCCGTGCTTGAGGGATCCAAATTAATTTTGATCACCTTGCGTTTTTTATTGCGAAGCAATACTACTTTCGCTACCACCTCAGCCCGTGCCGTGCCGCGGCCCCATAGCCACGCTTGACCTTTCGCGTGACCTCGCTGCGTGACGTCATACCATCTGTGTAAAAACGGGGCCCCATCTCACGCCGTCGCCTTGCGCGGCGCATAGCCACGGCCTGACTCCCGCTCCTCTCACCAGGGGCGCTGCGCGCTATATGACGTCATACCATCTGTGTTGCTTTATGGGGTTTAACGTCCCAAAGCGACTAAGGCTATGAGAGACGCCGTAGTGGAGGGGTCCGGAAATTTCGACCGCCAGGCGTTCTTTAACGTGCACTGACATCGCACAGTACACGGGCCTCTAGAATTTCTCCTCCAAAGAAATTCAACCGCCGCGGCCGGGATCGAACCCGCGTCTTTCGTAAAAACGGGGCCCCATCTCACACCGTCGCCTTGCGCGGCGCATAGCCACGGCCGTGGCCTGACTCCCGCTCCTCTCACCGGGGGCGCTGCGCGCTATGTGATGTCATACCATCTGCTTAAAAACGGGGCCCCATCTCGTTGCCGTGCAATTTCCTTTTCATCCTTCTCTCAGTCACAACAACAACAACAACACGCCGTTGCTTTGCGCGGCGCATAGCCACGGCCGCGGCCTGACTGCGCTCTTCTCGTCAAGCCCATGAGATGCCGCCTCCAGCCTATACGCTTCGGCAGGTTGCAAAGAAAAAGCATCAGCGAGCTACGGAGACAGAATTCTGTCGTAGGCTACAACAACAACAGAAGAACGAGAAGAACGGCAGCAGAACCACGTATTGCTTCGCAATTACCAGGCTTAACCAAGCTAAGTCACAGGCAATTTTTTTTACCAAGTATTGACATCGCTAAGGACATGGACCTCTGTTGGACTATGGACTATGGTGGACTCTGTTGGACCGGTGGACCGGTGGACTATAGAATTATTCCGCGGGCGACGGGCTTGTGATGTCCACGTAGTACATGCCCTTTTTATCCATGCTGCCTCTCAAGCGGGCGAGTCAGCGCTTGGCGTCTGCCTTCGTGTGAAGTCAGGTCCACGTTACGCGGGAGCGGAGCGACCCAGAGCATATCAACCACGTATATTCGTTCACTAGATGGGCTTCCCGCAAATCCTGAAAGGAGTTTAGCACCCACACACAACGCATTTTGGCGTTGGAGGTTGCCACCGGGAGGTCCAGTGCTCGCTTTTTCGACTTCCTGATCATGGCGTGAATGCGCTGGTCTTCCTGTTTAGTGGTGCAAGGTAATGGCGAGCCGTAGCGCGCCCCTACTCCGCAGACCACCCGCTTGTAAAAAAGGCGATGGGATAATGCGCATTACCTGCTCGCCTGCGCGCTTGAGTTCCGATAGATATGCGTAGAGACGTGTTGTCTTTGTGATTTCCCCTGGCATGTATAAGGTATGATTTTGTGGAGATTGCCCCATTAAGAGGCCGTTTTGACGAGGTAGGCAACCCTGGCCTCCCAAATGAATTGCGAAACAGTGATAAAATTAGTAAATTGGTTTTTGAGGCAAGGAAATGGTGCAGTATCTGTCGCACATATCTCGGCGGACACCTGAACCGCGCCGTAAGGGAAGGGAGGAAGGTAGGAGGGAAAAAAGAAAAGGAAAGAGGTGCCGTAGAGGAGGTGTGGACGAAGAAGAAGAAGACGAAGAACTGCTTCGCGATCGCGAGCCTTTCGTAAGAAGCGCCGAAGACGCCCTGGACCGCAGCTCTGATCGACACTGCGGGGTAGCGGCTGAGTACCTGGCGGTGTTGTGCTAGCTTGCCCAATTTGTCCTTCTTGTTTTCTGTGCCTGCTCCTGTTATAGGGTGATAGGGCGCGGGACGACGGCTTAATGTCTACCTCTTCTCCCGGCCAAGGGTTTTCCCCTTGGTCGGCCTCTCTTCCACAGGACCAGCTCCCAATCGATGTCTTTTTTCGCAGTGGAGTCACCAGCATTCCTGTGGCTTTAGTTCCAGCTGATGGAGGCGCCATTCGTTTGAATAACCCGGAAGCGGTGCAGGTGGCCCTTCAGACTACATCGCCACATTTCATGCGAATCACAGATGTGCGGCAGTTCGGCAAGGGTGGGATATTGTGCAGGTCGCCGGACAAGGATTGTGTCGCCGACCTTTTGAGGTGTACCTCTTTCGCCAACCACCCGGTGAGCGCATTTATTCCGCCTCATTTAGCATGTTCCAAGGGCTTAGTCCGAGGTGTTGACTCTCGATTGAGCCCTTCAGAAACGCTGGAGAACCTCTCGTCTGCGGGCGTCATTGCGGTCCATCGTTGCAGCAGAATGGTAGAGGGGGTGAAAATACCTACAGAGTCCGTCATAGCCACATTCGCAGGAGTAGTGTGCCCTTCAGAGATCAAAGTGTGGCCACTAGTGTTTCGAGTTGACGCATTTAACTCTCGTCCCCTTCAGTGTCAGAACTGTTGGAGATTTGGCCACAGCGCCAAAGCGTGCAAATCGGGCTCACGGTGCTGTGCATGCGGCGAAAGCCATGCTAGAGAAGAATGCCCTGAACAGCAAGAAAAATGTTGTCTGTGTGGTGGTGCCCACTCTGCCAACTGTCCTGATTGTCCTGCACGAGCTCAAGAAGTGCAGGTTCTAGAGATAATAGATAAACGTCGATGCACGCGACGAGAGGCCTTTGCAGCAGTTAAAGAAAGAGCCTCATGCTATTCTAGTGTGGCTGCCAAATGTCCACCTGCAATGGACGCCTCTTGGACACAAGCAATTACCGCTGCGGTTGAAAAAGCAGTGGCGAATGCAATGGAACGTATTATGGAAACGGTATCCACGTGCATCTCACAGGTAGTAGCTACCCAGATGACTAATATGCTGCAAGCGCACGCCGCTCCGCTCTTGTCCTCTATGGTTTCGGCTGCTCCTCCACTATCTGTGGACATCAATAGCGCTCCACAGGGCCAAAGTCAGCATGAGCGACAAACGACTCCTGAAAAATCTCTCCCGAACAGCGTTAAGGACGCATCCTCTGATGAATGTGTTGAGATGGAATTCGATACCCGCGCCCAAAAACGAAGTGGGTCTCCTTTGAGTATCCCGGATCCATCTTGTCACCAGTCCAAGTCCCAGAAAAGTCATGCAAAACAAAATCCTAAGACCAGGATTCTCGAAGCGGCAGTTGCCGCTGCAGCTCTCCCGCCAAGATAGGGTCGTTAAGTATTCTCCAATGGAATTGCCGATCTATATCCCCAGCTTCAACAGATTTAATATGCCTATGTACTCAACTTCAACCGGATGTAATTGCGTTACAGGAAACATGGCTTACTTCAGATATTAATTATCATCTCAAACATTACCGTTCGTTCCGGCTAGATAGGTCTTCACGAGGGGGAGGGTTGTTGCTGCTAATTTCCATAAAGTTTTGTCACAGGGCCTTCATTTCTTTTCAGTATGCGGACAGTCAGTGCGAAATACTGGCGGTTGATCTCAATATCCCAGGTCAACAGCCCTTTACTGTAGCTAACGCATATTTCCCTTCAGGTGTGCATGACACTCGGCCCCTTGACTCATTGATGTCTAGCAGCAGATCTCAGGTTTTATTAGTTGGGGATTTTAATTCGCACCACGTGACGTGGGGGTTTAAAACAGATTGTTTCGGCTCTAGACTATTTGATTGGATTTGCGACAACAACATAGTCTGCAACAATTCAGGCATGCCTACATTTGTACGTGGTCTATGCCGCTCTGTTTTAGACTTAACTTTTTCCTCCCCAGGAGTCTCTGTCTCGTCTTGGGCGCCTGTTGACTGCGCGACTAACAGTGATCATCTACCGATCAGTTTCAGGGTTGCGTGTAACTTAACTCTTCCCGAACGACAACAGCGCACCTTCATAAATTATGTTCGCTTTAAAGACACTCTCAAATCAGCTCTCACAATCGATTCGGACCGAAACACCACTACGAGTTACGAATGTAAAGCTACACATATATGCACAGTGTTGGAACGCGCAAGGCAAAAGTCTGAATTCATAGTCACAGGATCCAAGGATGCAATCACCAGTTATTGGTGGAATGCAGAGTGCACGCGTGCCTATAGACGGCGGAAAGCAGCCTGGAAGAAACTCCTCCTAAATCAATGCCCTAAAAATTGGATGGATTACAAGTATGTCGCAGCAACATTTAAGCGCACTATCTCCCGCGCGAAGGAGGAGTATATTACAAGTCATTATGATTTTCTTTCTCAGTCAGGGAATAAACGGGCCCTGTTTAATTTTATGAGGAGAAGGAAAGTGATTCCACCGGCTGTCAATATTGAATCCCTCGTTCAATCCCCTGCTGACATCGCTAAGGCCTTAGAGGGAATTGCGGGTGGCCTAGAACGTCGATTCACATCTGCACTTCATTATCCACCTACATTCTCATGCATCTCCAGTGATTTCATTGAGGTCACTATGCCTGAGCTTTCGCAAATTGTTTTGCGCCTATCTCCAGCGGCTCCTGGCCCCGATAAGGTCACTACATCTATGATTAAAATTTTGTTTACCGAATCTCCTGAAGATCTATTGGCTTTGGTTAACCATTCCCTTAAAGGTCCATGGATACCCCATGAGTGGCGTCTTGCGGAAATAGTTCCAATACTTAAAAAACAAGGGGAGGGTTTCACTTCTGACAACATACGCCCGATTTCATTAACATCGAATTTAGTGAAATTGGTGGAACGGGTCCTGCTTCGTCGTATCATGTATTTCATTTCTGCAAATGATATCTTGAATCCTTGTCAAATTTGTTTCAGGCCGGGCTGTTCGATTTGGTGTGCTCATACTGACCTTGAGAGCCGTATTAAATTAGCTCGCAGCACTAAACAGTTTGCCGCGCTTGTCACACTGGATATCAGTAAAGCCTACGACAGCGTCGAGTACTCGATGCTGTTACACAGATTACAGGTCCTTAATTTCCCAAACTATTTCGTAGCCTGGATCTTTGCTTTCCTGGAAAACAGAGAATTTTATTGCTGCCGAAATGGTGTTTCTTCTAAGAAATTCCGACAGACAAGAGGTGTTCCGCAAGGCTCAGTTCTTTCCCCTGTTCTTTTTAACATCTTTCTAAGCTCCATTCCATGCATCCATAATGTGTCAACTTACGTGTACGCTGACGACATCGCATTTTTTGCTTCTGCAAAAGATATTCACTCTCTGTATCAGATCTTGCAGGATTACCTCAATATTCTTGACAACTGGTTAGGAAGTATTCATCTATCCCTCAATGTGAACAAATGCGCCTTGTTGGTCTTCCCGGTTTCTCATCCTGTACATATCTGCGTTTCTTATAGAAATCATATAATTCCTCAGGTTCAAACAGTGAAGTATCTTGGAGTGATCTATGACTCTACTATGTCCTGGCGGCCTCACATTGAGCGAGTTTCTGTAAAAGGAGTTCGGGCCATTGGCATCCTGCGTCGTCTTTGCAGCGCTAGGTCAGGGATGAGAAGGCACACACTTCTGCTGATCTATAAAATGTATGTCCGCCCAATTTTGGAGTTCGGATGTGTTTTATTCTCAGGAGCTCCTGCCTATAAACTTCGACCGCTTGTGCTCTTGGAGCGTGAGGCGTTGCGCCTCTGCTTGGGACTTCCGAAGTATGTAGCTAATGTTGTCCTGCACCTTGAGGCGCGAATTCCATCTTTATTAGCCAGATTTCGCCTTTTAACAGTCCAAACCTTTTTAAATTTGTGCGAATCTCCTCTCCACACATCCAATGTAATATTTCTTAGTCAGCCCGCAGTCTTTTTAAATGCTACCTGGTCTCGTTTGCATACTCCGCAGATATGTTTCGTGCAGTCTCTCCTCGATCCCTTAAACATTAAGCTCACAGATATCCATCCTCTGCATAACATCTCACCTTCAGTCGAGATTGCATTTGATAACATTTTCCCATCGAATGCCAAGCTCCAGCCCTTTCCTCTCCTTCTCGGTTTGTTACAGGACCACCTAAGATCCTTTCCTTTTCATATTCTCATTGCTACCGATGCCTCGCAGGATCGTGAAAAGGCAGGTGTGGGCATTTTTTCTCCTGCATTGGGATGGTCCTTTTCTCTCCGTCTCCCTGACTTCACTCCAATTTATCTGGCCGAATTATTAGCTGTCATTCTAGCTTTACGTAAATTAGATCCTGCCGTTTCCAAAGTCATGGTTATGACGGACTCTCTATCTATTTGCTTTTCATTATCATCACCCTCTGAGTCTCGGGCATTACGCCTCTTTAAGCAGCTGATCCCGCTTCATCTAAATTCGGTGAGGTTGCTTTGGGTACCGGGTCACGTGGGCATTCAGTTAAATGAGGTTGCTGATTCATTAGCAAGGGCTTCTCTCTGTGGCCCAATAATTGCGGTCCTGCCAACCTGCGCATATACAGCTGCGGTGAGGTTTCGCAGTTACACAATATTTCAGGAATTTTCAGCCTCGGCGCTTACTTCATCCCCCGAATACAAGCATCTTCTGCACCCTTGGAGCAGCAAAGACTGGAGTTCGCGCAGACTGGAGGTCTCTTTCACGCGTTTGCGATGCCGAGTTCCTCTGCTAAATTTCTACCTTCACAGATCTGGTCTGGCGGTTTCTCCACTGTGCTCATTTTGTGCCGAGCCTGAGACAGTGGATCACTTCCTGCTGTTCTGCCGCCGATTCTCTTCTTTGAGGAGGCGCCTATTAGAAATTCCGTTTCATCAGCTGGGTCTGCCTGTGTCCACTGAGGTTGTTCTTTCCTTTGGCGCTACTTCGCTTGGACGAAGCAACAGGAGTGCGCGCTGTGCAGTTCAAAAATTTCTTTTAGAAACACAGCGACTCCCATGCTAATTTTTTTTTACCTTTTTTAATTTATTTATTTATTTATTTATTTATTTTTCCCCCTTTTTGTTTTCATTTTTCTGATTATCAAACTCTTAATTTATTATTATTATTTTTTATTTTTTCTGCCTCTCTTTCAGTCAATACAAAATTGAACCATTCCAGATGTTGCATTCAAATCTGCACATTATGCCGTCCTCCCATCTTCGATCTCCCAGCTAACAGGACCCCTTTCGTTGCGTCGTCCAATCTGTCCGCCTATACCCTATTAATTCTCCTTTTCCTCTAAAGCTCCTAATCATTCCAACAGTTCACCGCCTGTGTCTTGGCCACTCCCCCGTAGTGGGTATGTGCCATTCTACTCGAGGCCAACCAACCAACCAAGCTGGGGAACGATCGGTTGAGTTTCGGGTGGTTGGTTGAGGTTTTGTTTTTCTCCCTGAGCCTTTGCCTTTGTCGTTTTGTGGGCATCAAGCACACGGTGAGGCCGTAAGCCCGGGGTATGTCTACCCAGTCTCCCGACCAGGGGAGCTCCTCCTGGTCGGCATCCCTTTCCCCTGATGTCTTGCCCTTGGAGGCTTTTTTGCGCAGTGGCGTCGGCAGCATCCCGGTTGCGCTGGTGCCTAAGGATGGTGGCGCCATCAAGATGACTAATCCTGGAATTGTTCGGGCTGCGCTCCAGTCAGCCACTTCTCATTATGAAGCCATCAGTGAGGTCCGCCAGTCTGGACGCGGCGGTATTCTCTGCAGGTCCTCAGACCTTGCCTGCGTCAGAGATCTTCTAGCTACCTCGTCTTTCGCATCTCTCCGGGTAAGCTCTTTTATTCCGCCCCATCTGGCTTGCACGAAGGGCATTGTCCGAGGCGTCGACTCTTCGCTGTCTCCAGTTGAGACCCTTGATCTGCTGTCCGCCGCAGGTGTTGTTGCTGTGCACCGCTGTAACCGTGATGTTGGCAACATGCGGGTGCCCACAGAGTCGGTAATTGCCACCTTTGCCGGCACGTCTTGCCCCAGTGAAATAAAGGCCTGGCCTCTAATTTTTCGGGTTGACCAGTTGTCGTCTAGGCCTCTGCAGTGCTCCAACTGCTGGCGCTATGGCCATAGCGCCGGCGGTTGTAAATCCACCTTGCGCTGCTGTCGCTGTGGAGAAGATCATGCTACGAGCACTTGCTCTGAGCACAACGAGAAGTGCTGCCTTTGCGGTGGCGCCCACGCTGCTAATTCTTCCAACTGCCCCTCTCGTGCGCAGGAAATTCAGATCCTGTAGGTTATAGACCGGAAACGATGTTCGCGCCGAGAAGCTATACAGGAAATTAAGGAACGGGCCTACGGGTATGCAGGGGTGACCGCTCGTCAGGGCATGGCTTTAGACTCAACGCTGACTCAGGCAATTGCGTCTGCTGTGGAAGCGTCCATGACAAAAATGGTAGAGAAAATTGCAGCAAGTGTTTCGGAATGCCTCACCAACGTCCTCGCTTCCCAGCTCACTAATGCTATGCAGACCAGTTTGGCTTCTCTATCGAATGTAATTACCCCTGCTCTTGTACGTTCTTCTCTATCTGCAACATCTCAGCCCCAGGAACAAACTTCTGCACCCAACATTGTTCTTACCTCGGGTACTTCCAGTGACGCTGGAGTCACTCTGATTCCGAGATGATGGAGCCTGACGTGCGGGTCCTAAAGCGTAGCGGGTCCCCGATATCTCCTTCATCTTCTTCTCGTTCACAATCCAAATCACAGAAGACGCAGATTGGCAATATGCCGAAGGACACCATTTTAGAGCAGGCAGTTGCTGCTGCTCTGCTTTCGAAACCATAGCGTCGTTGCGAGTTTTACAGTGGAACTGTCGCTCTATTCTTACAGCTTCAACAGATTTACTCTGTATTTCTTCCCAGGTTAATCCGGATATCATTATTCTTCAAGAAACGTGGCTCTCAGCCGACAAACATTTTCACTTTAAAAATTATCGTTCATTTCGTCTAGATCGCCAGTCACGAGGAGGGGGTTTGCTTACGTTAGTTTCTTCAAAACTTTGCCACAAGGCTAAGGTATCTTTTCAGCTAATGTCCCCTGATTGTGAGATTTTGGCATTAGACTTTCTTCTTCCTGGGTGCTCCCCATTTTCCTTAGTAAATGTTTATTTCCCCTATGGAGTCCAGGATACTAGACCTCTAGATTCGCTTCTCGCTAGCTGTGGAAACCCAATTCTCATGGCTGGCGATTTCAATTCACACCATGTGTCTTGGGGCTACCGCACAAATCTATGTGGGAAGCGCCTTTGGGTCTGGGTTTCTGATAACAGCCTTACGTGTTCAAATTCTGGATCAGCCACTTACCTTTGCGCTCAGTCTAAATCTGTTTTAGATCTTACATTCACCAGTCCTGGAATTGGCATAATGAATTGGTCGACTGTTGATTGCGGCTCCTCAAGTGACCATATACCTGTTCGTTTTGATATCTTATGTCGTGTAACTCCTGCGGCTCGTCCGTTGCGGACGCATGTAAATTATGACAAATTTGAGACGATGTTGCGCTCTGCCCTCGCATCAGTTTCTAACATCGCCGAAGATCACCAGTCATCAAGCATATGCCTGGCTTTAGAGGATTGCCGGAAAAAGTCGGAGTTCCTGGTGCGGCCCTCAAATGGGAATTCCTCTAATCATTGGTGGAACGCGGACTGTACGAGGGATTACAGGCGGAGGAAGGCAGCATGGAAAAAGCTTCTTTATAACCAATGCCCAAATAACTGGAAAGATTATAAATTCATAGCAGCCACCTTTAAACGCACAGTTTCTCGTGCGAAAGAGAAATATGACTCTGAACATTTTGATTTTCTTTCAAAGTCAGGCAACCGACGGGCATTATTTGGCTTTTTACGGTCCAGGAAACAGGTCCTGCCTTCTCGTGATTTACAGTCATTAGTTATGTCTCCAAAGGAAGCTATCGAGGTGGTTGAATCAATTGCCTCGGGCTTGCATAAGCGGTTCTCGTCTCTATTTCCTTTGCGTTCCGTGTTGTTTGCACACAGGACGCCAGATAATTATTTCACTAAAGTCACTCTTTCGGAGCTTTCTCAAGTTGTTCAAAGATTACCAGCTTCTGCTCCCGGTCCTGATGGTGTTACTTCAAAGATGCTCAAGATTCTATTTGAGGCGTCTCCGAACTCTTTGTTACACCTGGTCAACTATTCTATCAAACTCGCTTGGATCCCTTCTGAGTGGAAGCTGGCCAAGGTGATCCCTTTACTTAAAAACCAGGGCGGAGGCTATGAATTGGAAAATATTAGGCCTATTTCTCTAACATCAAACGTGGTAAAATTAATAGAAAGGGTGTTACTTATGCGGGTTTCTGCTTTTGTGGACCGCAGATCTATTCTCAGCCCGTGTCAACTCGGCTTCCGGCCGCGATGTTCGATATGGCATGCACATGTAGATCTTGAGAGTCGTATTCTTCTAGCTCGTCGTCAACGCCTGTATGCTGCTTTGGTTACGCTCGACGTCTCTAAAGCTTATGACAGTGTAGAGCATTCCATCCTAATACACAGGCTACAGTCCCTCCAGTTTCCGGAATATCTAGTTGCTTGGATATCTGCGTTTCTCTATAACAGGGAATTCTGCGTCCATAATGGGGTAAAATCTGAGAGGTACAAACAGACGAGAGGTGTTCCGCAGGGAGCTGTCCTTTCGCCTGTGCTGTTCAATATTCTCATGAGCTCCATTCCTCTCCACCACCATGTTCGCACTTACGTCTATGCGGACGACATAGCATTTTTTGCGGCTGCGCCTGATATACATTCCCTCTATGATCAGTTGCAGTCATATTTGAGTTCTCTTGAGCTCTGGTTGAGCAGTTTACACCTCTCGTTAAATGTTAACAAGTGTGCCGTCCTTGTTTTTCCTCTACAGGATCCTGTCGTGCTCTCTCTTTCATGCAAATTTCAACCAATTCCTCAAGTTCAATCCCTAAAATACCTGGGCTTCATTTATGATGACAAACTCACCTGGCGGCCTCACATTGACCATGTTGCTGTAAAAGGGACTCGTGCCGCAGGCATGTTACGGAGGTTATGTAGTCACAGGTACGGCATGCGCAGGGATACGCTCCTAATGATTTACGTATTGTATGTTAGGCCAATTTTAGAATTTGGCTCTGTGTTGTTTTCAGGCTCGGCTTCATACAAACTTCGTCCTCTCATCCTTTTGGAGAGGGAGGTGCTTCGGATGTGCCTTGGCGTCCCCAAATTCGTGGCTACCATTGTGCTGTACCTTGAGGCCCGCATTCCTCCTCTGTTAACCCGATTTCACTTTCTAACTGTGCAGACTTTCCTCAAAATCTTTGAATCCCATTTTCACCGTTCGCAAAGCATTTTCTGTTGCCAGCCGACCTCCTTTTTTGGTGTCCACTGGCCTCGTTTTCATACCCCTCAGGTTGTGTTCGTGCAAAGGCTGCTTGAGCCTTTAAACGTGCAGATTTACAACATCCTTCCAGCATTAAGCAGTGGGTCCTCTGTCCACATTGTTTTCGACAACATTTTTCCTCAAAATGCGAAACTTTTACCACCCCGTATTTTAAATGGTCTATTAGAGGATCATTTAAGGTCTCTACCTACAAAAATTGCAATAGCAACCGATGCCTCTCAGTGCAACGAAAAGGCAGGGGTGGGAATTTACTGTCCGAGTTTAGACTGGTCCTTTTCGCTGCGCCTTCCGGATTACACCCCTATTTTTCAAGCTGAGTTTCTGGCAGTAGTTCTTGCTCTGCGCAAGCTTGATCCTTCTATTTCTGCAGTGGCAGTCATTACCGATTCTTTATCTTTGTGTTCGTCCCTCGCGTCGCATGTTGACTGTCCCACTTTAAGCACTTTTTTATCGCTTCTTCCTTCGCATTTGAGCCTTGTTCACTTGATATGGGTACCCGGCCACAGCAGCGTGACTGTCAATGAGATCGCGGATAACCTTGCAAAGGCTTCCCTAGGCGGCCCTGTGTTGCCCATCATCCCGGCTACAGCGTATATCACAGCATCTAGGTTCCGGCGTCGAGCGTTATTAAGTGTGCAAGACACAACACTTTTATCATCGGTGGAATATCAGCATCTGAAATATTCATGGAGCAGGAAAAGTTGTCCATCTCGGCAGCTAGAAGTATCTCTGACGAGGTTGCGCTGCCGCATCCCCCCTCTAAATTTCTATCTGCACAGATCTGGTTTGGCGCTATCTCCCCTCTGTGCATTTTGCCGTGAGCCTGAATCTATCGATCATTTTTGGCTCCATTGTCGTCGTTTCACCTCTTTGAGAAGAAGACTGCTGGAGTTGCCCTTACAGCAACTTGGCCTCAGTTTGAGCAGCCCACACTTGCTATCATTTGGTGCCACCACACTTGGGTTCAGCCACAGGTCTGTTTGTGACGCTGTTCAAAATTTCTTGCTGGAATCTCATCGACTACCTTGCTAAAGCTTTCACTATTTTCTTTTTATGCTTCATTTTTTCTTTTTTCTTTTCGAATTATTCTCTTTTCTCTCTTTCTCTCTCTCTCTCCAATCCAATCTCCTTTATATATATATATATATATATATATATATATATATATATATATTATGATTATTATTATTATTATTATTGTTTTTAGTTTTGTTGATTTTTTTTTTAATCCTCTCCGTGCCCTTTTTGTGGTAGACTCCCCCGGTGTTCCTCTCCCGTGTGCTTTCCTTTTGCCTTTACTACGTACAGGTGAATACCAACCTTTTCCACCCGATTCTTGGCCGATCCCCCAGAGTGGGTATGTGCCATTCTGTCGTAGGCTACAACAACAACAACAATTTCGACCACCTGGGGATCTTTAACGCGCACTGACATCGCACAGCACACGGGTGCCTCTTGCGTTTCGCCTCCATCGAAACGCGGCCGCCGCGGTCGGGTTCGAAGCCAGGTACCCCGGTTCGGTAGACGAGCGCCTTACCACTGAGCCACCGCGACGGGTCTCTTGGGTAGTTCCAGTACTTGTTTGTGCTCAAGTGTAGTTGCAGTACTTGTTTGTGCGCAAGTGTAGGTACGGAGCCATACACTTGGCAGGGAAGTGCATTGGGGTCCTGCTTTGTTTCGTGGAAGTTGAAGTCACTGGGGTAGCAACTGCGTTTGGGCTTGTTTTTCTGAGCAGGGAGTGCTGCGTGCTAACACCAGGCGCATAAATGCATCTGTGGGTTCAGCGTCGCATACTGCTTCATACTACTTCAGGAGAAAGAGGACTAAGGACCGAAGTGTGTCTGCAGGTTGCTGAGCATGGTGGCTTGCCCTGGATTTAATTCCCGATGCGGGAACTGGCGTCTTATAGGCGCCTTATCTCTCTCTGGAGGTTAGTAGTTTAGGCAAAGGTCTGGGGAGCTTTGGCAAGAGAGAGTGATTACGTCGGACTGGTCGCCCATTTGGTTACGCCTCGTGCTACTTGGTCGACCGCCTTTCACGAGTAGGCGGGTACCCAGACTATGTTGATCGGTCCGGAGTGCAGCCGCAAAGGCCGCATGCAGCGGAGTGGCAGATAAAACCTGCAGAGTAATTTTGTATTTGGAGCCGCTTAGGACTGTTCGTACATGTGTCGGCGATGAGCGCAATGGCAGTTTCTTCCTCCGCGGTGGGGGAATGGGCTCGTACTGTGGCGGTGGTGACGAAAGTGGATTGTGGCGTGGTTGAACAAGCCACTTATGTAGTTACTGCATTTTGCCGTGCCACGTCCACCTAAATTGCAGGTACCGTACGTGTCTCTAGTGCTTGGACCAGCTGGCGACGCTTATCATGGCGGTCAGGTAGCATGTTTTGGGGGATTGCTTTGATATTAGGGCAGCTACGGACTATCGGAAGGGAGCCGTGAGGTGGACGTCGCCTAGGGGATGACGTATAAGCGGTCAAGTGTGAGCCCGCTGTGTTTAGTGCGGGAGAGACAGTACATTTGGGCAATCTTCTGTGCCTCTATGACGACGCTACAAGGTCACGTGACCCAGGTGGCTCACCTTCCTAAGCTGCTCTCTGAAGACCATGTGATTTTCCGGTCAACAACGCCTGTAACATAGTTGGATTCAAACTAAACTCGCAATATCCACATTCCGCCGGCAACCACGCGTATATTTATGCGATTGTAATAATGCCTTCTTCCATTACTTTAAATGCAGGATCTGTTCCAGAACACGGAACTCGGCCTTGATTCCACGTCGTCCAAGTTGCCGTCAATAAGATGCCCGTTCTGGGAGGCATCGCTTCGTACGGTGGCGGCGGGTATTCGCGGTGGCTCCCAGTGCCGGTTTTAAAGGGTGCGGCAGGACGAGAGTGACGGGCGCTGAGTTTTCACGGTTCGCTCCGAGCGGCTCGGAGCGAACAGACGTGTTTCTGCGAGCTCCCGCTGGCTAGGCTTAACTTGCCCCACCCACCCGGCCCCACCCATCTGGCCCATATGCCCTTACTGTTATTTGTGAGCTGCTTTTTGCAGCCTCACTGAAATTTTTCGATCTCCCTCGATTCCCTTCGCGACCGCAAGCGGTTTTTAACCGTTTTTTGCGGTTTTTACCGCTTTTTTGCGGTTTTTTGCGAAACCGCGGCATTCGATCGCCGCGGTCGTGAAGGAAGAAGAGGAGGTTTGTTTATCTCCTGCCTGGGCTGCCCTGCTGCCCCGGCGTCCTTCGGGGCGCCGTTTCCACCTGCGGCCCGCGGTTCCGGACCTTCGCGGACCCACCGCGACCTGTTCCTGCGGCTGCCTCGCGGTCCTCTACCTGCTGTGAGGTGGGGTTGGCCTCTGGCCCCTGGAGTCGGCTCTCTACCACCCTGCGACTTCGGGGCTGCCCTCGGCCGCCCTGTTCACGATCCGGGCCTGTTCGACCGAGTCCCCGGTGAGCCGCCAGCGGATTTTCAACCGCTTTTCGCGGTTTTCGTCGCGATTCCGCGGCCCGGGACTTAGCCGCGGCGGCCTTTGGCTGCCGTCGAGGAGGAAGAGGAAGAGGCTGTCCTCCCGGCCTTCTCGGCTGTCCTGTTGCCCCGGGCAGGTTCCGGTCGCGACTTCCGGTTGCGGCCCTTGGTCCCGCGACCGCCGCGACCGTCTCCTGCGGCCGCCGCGCGGTTTTTCG